>NW_017307080.1:517112-537265 GCF_000935625.1 Nanorana parkeri
GGGGGTGTCCGGCGGGGGGGGGCGGCCCCTTCTTCGGGACGCAGAAGCGATCTGGCGACAGGTAAGTCGCCAGGATCGCTTCTGTTGTAAAGCCGACAGTCGGCTCTACAAGTTTAAACAGACTCCCGGCGGCAAAAGTCGCCGGGAGTCTGTTTAAACAGCCCCGATGCTGGCGACGTACACTGTACGTCGTCAGTCACGAAGGGGTTAATAAAGAGAGGAAAAGGGTAAAAGGCACCCCCATGCTGCGTGTCACTCCCTGTAGGAAATCATGCAGATGTGAGAAGAAATAATTGGTTTAATAATCCACCTAGGGTAGGTTACTGAGATATTACAAGGATCGAAAATGAGCCGTGTCCATATGTATGACCCAAATTTCATTAAAGTGACACTAAACTCAGGAGATAAATTTGAATAGTTATGGTGCTTGAATGCATTTTTAACAAAAATGAAGATTATTATCATTCAGCTGTAGATCCTCAAATCATCTCTGAATTCATGCTGACATTGTTCTTCCTTCTGGAGGGTGGCTACTTTTGTTCCTCATATTTGGGCTAGTCTGAAGAATGAACTCTGGCTCGGTGGTTGTGCGGTCTGCGGGCAGGGGGGCTTATCTGAATCTGGGTAGCTGTTACCCCTACTCATTCACCAAATACAGTAAAAGAGTAAATAAACACACAACACCCTAAAAAAATCCTTTATTTGAAAAAATAACACAACACAGGTTTTTGACAAGTCTTTTGTTTAAAAAAACAAACAAAAAATGTCCATCAATGTAATCCCAAGGTCAATCACATCGTGCAGCGATGTAGATACATGTCATAATGGTCAACGGCCGGCGACTCACCAAAGAAAAATTAACCGATCCCGACAAATGCCGGCCGCAAAATGACAGCTCTGACCTGAATGTCAACAAAGGGATGGAGCGAGTCATTAGGTTCATGGGAATTGTTCCTCCCCTTTGTTGACATTTGGGTCAGAGCTGTAAATTTGCGGCGAGAGTTTGTCAGGATTGGTTGTGCCAGCGAGTGTTGGGTATTTTTTCTTTCGGCAAGTCAGCGGCCGTCATCCATCGTGATTGAAGTGGATCTACATTGCTGTACGACGTGATTGACCTTGGAATTACATCGATGGACTTTTTTTTCTTTTTTTTTTATAAAAGACTTGTCAAAAACCTGTGTTGTGTTTTTTTTTTTCAAATAAAGGATTTTTTTATGGTATGGTGTGTTTATTTACTATTTTACTGTATTCAGTGAATGAGTAGGGGTAACAACTATCCCTTACTGATTCACGAGAGGGGACAGGATCTGGGTCTCCCCTTTATGAAAAGGGGCACCCAGATTCCTATAAGCCCCTTTGCCTGTAGACTCCCACAACCACCGGGCCAGAGTTGTGGGGAAGAGGCCCTTGTCCTCATCGACATGGGGACAAGGAGCTTTGCCCGAATCCCAAAAAATGAAATAACGAACAATCAGAAACAAAATTAACCTACTTTTTGCTAGCCTACACTCTCTGTGGCAAGGTCACACCCAGCGACAGGCAGATACAAACAATAACAGAAAGCCTAAAGTGGACCTTCACCCCCTTTTACTAAAAATCACATCAGCATGCAACTCTGCATGCTGATTTAAAATCATCTTACATTCATTAGCGAAACAAACTTGTTTTTCATTTACTTACAGATAGAGTTCATCTATTTCCTGGTCCAGTTCTGGTACAAATGGTGTAAGTGCCAAAGCTTTGCATCTTGGTAAGGTTACATCGGAAGATTATTTCTGGTAAATCTCATCTGTAATCTCATGGGAAAAGGCATTTTCTTCCCCTGAGATGATGTGCCAGAGTTCAAGGAAGTAAATGGAGAGGTAGTAATCTTCCCTTAGCTAACATGGCCACTATCAGAAGACTGGTAAAGAAAAGAGAAGGTATGCAAAGATTACAAAGCTGGCAATTATCTAGAAGTATGTGTTTGTAGATTGCCATTACTAAACATTTCTAAAAGGTGTGTTTGTTGTTATTTTAAAGATATGGGTAAATATCCACTTTAAGGTAAACCAAATGAGCTTGACTGGATACAGTCCAGCAGAGCTAAATTTAAAGAGTCACCCCACTTAGGGCAAGGTGGCTACAGTAGTATCAGTAGAAGATTTGTGACGAGATTCTAAGGTTTGTATTTGAAGAAGAGATTATATAGCCAAGAATCTCTTTTTTGTTGTTGTCAGGAACCATGGGAAATTAGGATACTTCGAACAACACACTTGAAGGTTTCCCATTTCAGTGGATGGGAAGTGAGATCCAGGCCATGTCCATGAAGGAAGTCAGAAATAGCTGGTTGTAGAGACTCAACAGTAACTGGGTCTTTTAAAAGTAACTAATTCAGCCGCCAAGTCAGAGTTCTGTGTAAAGAGTCGGGGAAGGTTAAGGAAAGGGAAATGGGATAATGGTCAGACCAAATTTGAGTATTGATAGAAGCCATGGGGCTTCATGTAAGTAGATAATAATCAGTAATCAGCTAATGCAAAATGATAATTCAGGTATTGTTAGGTGCTTCTTTTTTTTAAAAACGAGTACCTAAGAATTCTGATGCTGAGATATCTGTGCTGGAGTTTCCAGGTCTGTATATTTGCCGTGACAATCAAAAACAGTCTCATTCCCTAGATTTTTACATTTTTCTATATTATAGAGACTGTAGCCGGAGTGGGAATACCGAAAAACACGATTTTACCGCAGGAGGCATGAGGCTCCAAGGAGAAGGGCGAATACATTATAGCAGGGGTGCCCATTAGGTAGATTGTGATCTACCAGTAGCTCTCAAAGCTGATGCTGGTAGATCAGGAAGGGTGTGAATGGCAGCCCCTTTATTCCATTTTGGTATATTTATTTAGCTGTGCACACATGATTGCTTATTAGCCTGAGTCTGCTGAACCAAGCTCCCTGACACCTTTCTGGTGGATACTGGGGGTTGAAGTGCTATGTATTACATCAAAGAATATTAGTTTACACAGCCTGTAGCACTGCACTGTTTGCAAAATACAGCAAGGTGAGCCAGGAGAGAGAGCGGGGAGAGACAGACAGGAGAAAGAGAGGGGACAGACAGACAAGAGAGAGAGCGGGGAGAGACAGCCAGGAAAGAGAGAGAGGAGAGACAGCCAAGAGAGCGAGGAGAGATAGCCAGGAGAGAAAACAAGGAATGACAGCCAGGAGAGAAAGAGCGAGGAGAGACAACCAGGAGGATGAGCAAGGAGAGACAGCCAGGAGATAAAGGAGAGACAGCCAGGAGTATAGGCAAGGAGAGACAGCCAGGAGAGAGAGGAGAGACAGTCAGGAGGATGAGCAAGGAGAGACAGCCAGGAGGATGAGCAAGGAGAGACAGCCAGGAGAGAGAGCAAGGAGAGAGAGCGAGGAGAGACAGCCAGGAGAGAGAGAGCGAGGGAGGGGTTTTTTTTCTTGGTAGATCTCATGTAGCTTGTCATTTGAAAAGTAGATCTTAACACAAAAAATTGTGGGCACCCCTGCATTATAGGATATCAGAAGGTGAGCATGAGCTGCACACTGACCAGTATTTAAATTAATGTGTCATATCTGAGCCAGAGTCTCAGTCCAGGAAGTAGCTGCCGACCCTTTAGTGACTAATGATGGTGCAGTCCTTCTGGAAAGACAAGTAGAGAGGGCATTATCTTGGAGAGTATTGTGATCTCTCTCTCTCTCTCTCTCTCTCATGCACATTCCTTAGCATGCAGCTTTCATCAATTTTCTCCAAGTCTCCATGAATACATCCTTTACATAGACATATTTTTTTCAGTAATGCTCCACCTATTTCAAAAATCCCCAGTGAAAGTGAGTGTGAATTCATCCAGCAGGCCAAGACTTGTTGTAAGGTTTCATAGGCTCCAGCCAAGGGTAACCAAGACTCAGGTAAGTGGTAGGCTAGCTGAGCCTTTCCCAACAAGAGTGCCTTGGAATCCTGGGGTGCTTCTGGCTTCCTCAGTGGTGCCTCAAAATTGAGGCACAACATCATGTCTTTCCATGGTGCAGGCAGGCTTCTGATGTGAGGAGGATCTCTGATGTGAAAGAGGAGGGTTCTGATCTAAAAGGGGGACTCTGATGTATAAGGGGGGCTCCTGATGTGAAGGGGGGACTCTGAAGTTAAAGGGAGGGGCTCTGATATGAAAGGGGAGCTCTGATGTATAAGGGAGGCTCCTGATGTGAAGGGGGGACTATAATGTGAAAAGCGGGCTCTGATGTAAATGAGGAACTCTGTGCAATCTAAAAGGG
This sequence comes from Nanorana parkeri, assembly GCF_000935625.1. Taxonomy (NCBI): domain Eukaryota; kingdom Metazoa; phylum Chordata; class Amphibia; order Anura; family Dicroglossidae; genus Nanorana; species Nanorana parkeri. The sequence goes on from NW_017307080.1 coordinate 521,385, forward strand.
GGACTCTGATGTATAAGGGAGGATCCTGATGTGAAGGGGGGCTCTGAAGTTAACCAGGGGGCTCTGATATGAAAGGGGGGGCTCTAATGAAAAGAGGAGGGATCTGATGTATAAGGGAGGCTCCTGATGTGAATGGGGAACTCTGATGTGAAAGGGAAGGCTCTGATGTAAAAGGGGGGCACTGATTTATAAGGGAAGCTACTGATGTGAAGGGTGACTCTGATGTGAAAGCAGAGGGTTGTCATATGAATGGGGAACCCATTTGTGTTTTTGCATGGGGTCCCCCCTTAAAATATATACCAGACCACTCTCTGAGGGTCTGTATGGATTTGGAAGGGGCACATGTCATTTTTTTTAAATTTACTTTTTTTTAAATGTTATGGGGTCCCTAGAAATTTTGCATACTTTTGAAAGGTGCTGTGACTGACAAAGATTGTGAAATGCTGCACTAGCTCTACATTGCATTTCTGTATTCACACAGCAGCTTAAATAAAAGTTATAGTGTTTTTGTATACATTTTCACCTCCTTTTCTAATATCCATTATAGGGTTCATTTGAGGTTACAAATGTGAGTATAATAGGAAAGCACCTAGCTTTCCTATTATCCTCACAATGTTGTCCTATTCAAAATGACAGGTGCACTTTAGTATTACTTAGGTCAGTCAGGCGGCTACCCTGTTTCCAACATGTAGGCAATTTAATACTGTGAAATGCAAATAGGTAGGGTAATACGATTCCTGAGCACTGTGCCTTATGTGTGCTATGTGAAAAATTGAAAAGATTAAGTAAGCTTCACTTTCATTTCATATTAGACACAAATTTAGTAATTTTCTCTTCAGACATTCTAGGGTAAGGCGTCTCTGGGGAAGATTTCTTGAAGAATATCATACAGCTGAAAGCATATCAGCCTATTACTGTTAGCGTCATTTAGCTACTTTCATTCACAGCCAGCACAAGCCCTGGGGATCTGGAAGATGGTTGGCCATTCAGGTGATGAGTTTTTTTCTTTGTTTATTTATCATGGGTAGAGCAGCATGGAATATATAGATGACTGTCACCTGAGAGCAGTTTCTGTGTCCTTGGTACTGAAGTCACTTTTTTAATAGTGAACCTGTAGTCCATTTTAAACATTTAAAAGTAAAAGCCCTGCCTAAGAACAGACACCACAAGATGCCTGCCATTACCTTTAGTAGCCATAAGCGTCCATTCTGTGCCTTCTCTGACTGAGTTTCACTAGGTTACAAAAAGTTTCCCAGCACATTCACCAGCCAGCATGCAAAAAAACTTGTCTCACTGCTAAGGTTAAAAACAGAGGTTTAGGTACACTTCTTCTGCAGAAAATGTGAAAGCCGCACTGCCGCGCCAAGGCACCTCTATATAGTGCGGTCCTAACTCTAAACTATGAGAGTCTCCATCTTGGAGCACATGTGGCAAAAGATCAAATTGGGGGCAGGTTTGTCAGGAGGAAGCCCAACCTCCCTCAAAAGGCACAGGTACGCACAATGGACCCTGCACATCTCAAGGGCAGCTCTGGGCAATAGAGGAGCAGCATTTGACATGGAATGTATTCGAAAGGTTGGTAGCCCCTGAACACTAAATTCTGGGGGAATTTTTCACTCCCACTAACTCGGAATATTTGCTCCCACTGACCAACTTTAGTTGCTACCTTTCAAGGATACTTTATTTTCCTGCTTTATAGTTCCCGTGGAAATTAAGGAACTGACTATATCACATAGGTATTATTATTATACAGGATTTATATAGCGCCAACAGTTTGCGCAGCGCTTTACAATATAAGGAAGACATTACAATCACAATACAAATCAAGACAAGATGGTAAGGAGGACCCTGCCCACGAGGGCTTAAAATCTAAAAATGGTGACCATTGTCTCAAAGGGGCAAAGTATGGTTAGGAGGTGGATCAGTTATCCAGAGATTAGGCAAGACAGAGAGGCAGGGTTGACAGAATTAGTGAGTACACTAGCAAGGGTCAATGCCACCACAACAATTATGCCAAAGGATGCGAACTGCAGTTAGAAGTGTAACCATAGCCAACTGATTTACAGCTACATGTAGACAAGCTAGTAATAATTGTTAAATAATATCGCTGTCTTCACTCCTTGCCGTACTGAAGGCTTTGTTTACAGCTTAAAACCTTCTCAAAAACCTAGAAAAACTCTGTTACATAGCAACAAAAAGCAGAAAGTATAAATGTAGCATTTAATAATAGATTTCCTTAACCCTGGATAACCCTACCTAGCTATCAAAAAATGTACTCCATCATAATTACAAAAAATAAAAAGTAACTTATCAAATAAAGTAAATACATTTTACACAGGGGTTGTTTAAATGCACACACTGGAATGAAGTTTCCCAACATGAGGTCAGACATGCAAGGACAAACCAAACACTCCTCTCTCATGCGCTGCACACATGATCACAAACAATCGGCTCAGAAGAGTGTTCATATTTATTGCTATGAAGAGGAGAAGCAGCACAGACAGGCTAGCACATTGCCCATCTAGTATAGAAGCAAACCCCATGAACAGTTTATCATGTCTACCGTCAGCTTAACTTTTTCAAAAAGATATATGTGGCGGTGCCTTTACTTACCAACAGGGCCGGAGTCCCGACCTCGGTGCGGCACTGAGCAGAGGGGCGGCACAGGTTTGAATCACCCGACAACCGGAACATAGAGTTCCGGGCGCCGGGCAGTAATTTACTTTCCACATTTAGCCTTGCTTTGCACAAGCAGGACTAAATGTAGAATAGGTGAAATCACTTGTTTCTTTACAAGTGTTCTCAGCGACATCGCTGAGAACACTTGTAATTAGACTGCCGGCCGTCCCCTCCCTGCTTCGTGCTCCCGACTCCGTCTCCTGGCTCCGCCCTCGCCGCCGTCTTCAGTATGGAGAGCGGTAAGCAGAGCGGCAACCTTGCCGCTACATGTAGACAGTGAGAGGGGAGAGCTGTGCTCCTCCTCTCTCACCTGTCACAGGAGTACCAGTAGAGTGCTGTGCTAGAACTCCTGTATTGGAGGTGACATACTCCTGTATTGGAGGTGCTATTACACAGTGACTTGTCAGCTCCTGTGTGATAGCAATAAAGTTAGATAAACAAAAATTGATACAAAAATAATTACATAAATAAAAGTAAAAAATAATAAGTAATAATAATCACATTAAAAAATAAAGATTATTATACTGACAAGTTTGCAGATCAGGAAAGTCAGTGTAAAGTTAATAGCCCTCATCAGTGGGGATGAGCTCAGGTTGGTCGAACTTAAGCTTGTTGAATCTGGAAGGAAACTGTCAGTGTTGGCCCAATCAGCTGCAGTTGGGCATTCATCACAGCTGCAAGTGAACAAAGGGCAAGGTGCCGGTGACAACACTGACCTTTTATGGCCACATAAGGTCATTGATCTCACCAGCATCACTCCCCTTTGTTTACATTCCGCTGTGTAGCAGGGAATGCCCTGCCGCAGCTTATTGGGCCAACACTGACAGCTTCCTTATGGGTTTGGACAAACTCATGTTCAGTGTGAACCTAAGTTCATCCCTTCTTATCAGCCTACTTGTTACTGTCTTATAGTATTGAAGTATGACAACCAGGCAACTAGCATTAGATGTTACTAACTAGAGCTAACTTGTAAACGGATTATGCAGACAGCAAAATATTGCCACTAAGTCAGAAAATCAACTCAATATATCTTGATCTGAGTTACAGTATGTTCACCTTTCCCACAGTTCCTTGCAGCCAAATTGAGCAGGGATTTTTACAGTACCTCTAAGTAGAGCTGCTGCTTCTATTCAGTTCTAATGCTCAGTGTAACATCAGGTTCCAGAACTGTGAATATGTCTTTCTGAATAGCCAGAAGTTTGCATAAATAGAATGTCCAAAGATACTAAAATACTTTATATGCCATCCTGCATTACATTAGCATAGTTCCCAACTGTCCCTCATTTGGAGAGACTGTCCCTCTTTCCTCCTCAGTTGTCCCTCATTTTGTCTGATCTTCAGACCTTTATGAAAAATGCACTATTTATGTACTGTATATGTAAAGTCATTTTTGTAAATATATGGATAAAATAAGGAAGGGTAGACCCTTAGTCAAGCTTGTATTAAACTCCTATGTGTCTCCCACTGGGAGGACTAACCCATCTGTTTTTCCTGGTGACCATTATCACCGAGACAGAAATTTAGAGGAAATCCAAAACTTTAGAGTTGTCACCAGACAAAATGTGGGACAATCCTCCTAAGAGGACACCAGTGGCTCTCTAAGATAGAAATTCTGATCACTTCAAAGAGATTTCTTCACATTTCCTGTTGTGTCTCCAGTGGAGGTTGCGAAGCAAGAATCTTCCCAGTGGGGCACAAGCAGCAAAAAATAACCTGATAGGAGTTTTAACCCTTCCCCACTTTCTTTCCTACTCTAAAGCTAAAATTAAAAGATTTGGCTTTACATGCACTTTAACTACTAAAAGTGTTATACTTCGCTAAAGAGTCTGTCTATACATTTTTCACACAAGATTCACGCAACTTTGACCAAGGATTTGCATGCATTTTTTTCAACCAAATCCAATAAGGAAAATGCATGCACCTTGGATGAAAGTGGTGCGAATCTCTGCAAGAGATATAGGATCATATGAATACGATGTTAATTAACAAAAGCATTACTAGTATCCATCATGGCTCCTACACTAAGTTCCTCAGGACTTGGGAACCCGGGCTATCCTATGTCCATTCATTCCTGAATCCCTTTAGTTTGGGCTACTTTTGAGATGTAATTTTTCTTTTATTCTCATTTCAGGTTGATGGGGGGGGGGAACCCCAGTGCTTCTCTCTATTTATCCTTCTTTCCTCCTCTCTGTCTCTCCCCTTGGACTCGCTTGTTCCTTCACCCTTTCTTTTCATCTACTGATTTGACCTTCCTTGAGGCCCTACTCTTTCTCTGCCCTCTACACTTTCCTTTATTTTCTCATTTTCTGTGATCTTGTCCGATGCGGCCACTCACACGAGCAGGCTGCCCTCCAAGATTTAGAGTGACCAAGGGATGACTTTTCCCTCTGTGTGACTGGCCAACTCAAAAATGCTATTCATTTACTGATGGACAATTTGCACTGTGCAGTCTTGGTTCATGTTACACCCATGTGTAGGCTGTTCTGCTGTTTCATTCTTTGCCATGGAAATTAATAAAAATGATTGCAATGGAAAATTATGTGAATCTTTTAAACCTTTAACTTATTGCACTTCTTTTTTTTTTTTTTAAACCCATTATAAAGTAATATAGATTTTAAAAGAGCACTTGTGGTTTTAACTAATTCTTATTTGCATATTAGTTCCTTGTGGCCTGCCTTTTAGGGAACATGGCATGGTATGTCCTTTGACTACACACTTTACACCTAAAGATGTCCCTCTTTCTCATCTGAGAGAGTTGACAAGTATGCATTAGTGAAGTGTGCCACCCACATAGCCAAAATCACTAGAAGTTTGAGACCATGTTTTATGCAACCATAGTGTTTTACAGAACTCTACATCCTGGTGCAAATAATCAATGCTGGGATGAAAATTATAGCTCCATGGCTTTGGTAAAGTAACTCGCCTACAAAACAGGCCTCTGTTGTTGGGCAACCAGAAGTGACTCAAGGTTCAGAAATAAAGGAGACCAAACAAAAAAGTAGGAGTGCAAAAGTGCCTTTAATTGTTTGCAATTCAATCAAATAAGAAACAGCCAATGCGTTTTGGGGGCAACAACACTCCCCTTTCATCATGGCTTAGAATGGGAAAAGAATTTGACTGGACTGAAAAGATACTATAACCAAATGGATCTCTATAAGATTTGATAAAATTACCTGCTTTTGAACTCTTTCACCTTTTTATTTGGTGCCCTTTATTACTGAGCATTGGGTTTATAAACATGGTATATTTTTATGTTTGACTGGAATGTACTTTTAATTGCCAGTAGGGTGGCTTCAGGCAATCCGATGTAAGAAATGTATGCAAATAAAAGAGTTGTGCCGTATTTTCTTTGTAGGACTTTTTGAATCACAAGAGTCAAGATGATGCTTTGAAAGGAGCAAAAGCGAATCTCCTGGTGGATGTGTAGGCTGTTTGAGCAGGGGCGTCCCGAGGCTGGGTGACACCCGGAGCGGTAACCGAGTGTCACCCCGCCGAGACGTCATCGCGCACGCGCAGCAGTCTTCCAATACCTGCCGGCGTCCATCAGTCACCCGGCGGGATAAGGTATGCCGCTGGGTCCCCTCCTCTCTCCCGATACTGGCTTTTCAGAGGGGGGTAACACCAACATGGCTGTGAGTCATTTTGGTGTCACCCGTCCAATGGTGTCTCCCGGGTGCGGGCCGCACCCCCCTTGTGGCGCCACTGTCTTTGAGTATTATGGGCATTGTCAATGACTATAAAATGAACCAAAGTTTGCTGTGATAGAATTTGTTGTTTTCTTCAAAAATAATACTTTAAATGTTACAAAGCTTGATGTGTAATCTGCCCACATTTTCTATATGAGCATAGTGTGAGCAGTACGGCTATCCATTCCATATTGTGATGTGCCTCCTATTATTGCCACCTAATGTAAAAAGTGGTTATTACATTCACAAATACTCAAGCAAAGGTTCTCATGTTATACAGATGTAGCGCCCTCTAAAATGTCGCTATTCAATTTAGAGATACCTGGACTGTAACCAGTCTAGATACTGATTATACAGAGCTCTGCATTCTATAGGTGTCCCTGAATCTGCTGGATCGATTGCTCCTCCTGTTGCTGAGGAAAAGGGAGCCTTGGCATACAGTGAGGGAGGATCCACCCTCAGGTTATGACTATGCACCTGGCCCTAGCCAATCCCTGAGTAGGATGACTCAGAGGCATGGTTGAGGGCAGGTAATAAAAGGTCTGGGGACATTGTGGAGAGCTCTCTTCCCCCTAGGGGCCTTGCCCTAGGAGGACTGTGTGTGATGCAGAGCAAATGGCCTGGGCCTCAGCACATGGCAGGTGCTGAGGGGCCTGGAGGCCTAAGGATACACTGATACTTCACTGGGCCCATACACGTGGCAGGTGTTGGGTGCCTTGTTCTAAGAAGATACTCTCATTTAACTGGAGTGCTCCTTGGCAGTTGCAGATGCTGAGGGCACAGAAGTTCCAGATCCTAAAGAGGAAAATACCTGATGGAAGCTGGGTCGGGGAGGAGTCCGCTTGTTGAGGGGTACCGCAGAGGAGCTGGTGCGAGCGTCCGTCTGGGTCCCACAAGGGAGAGCCCTCACCCTATTCCAGGTATCTGTTCACAGTACTACTACTACTACTATTGGTCCCTGGGACCAGATCGCAGTGATTTCAGCCTTAGCGGTTGCTAGGGGAGAAAGCTGTCCTCAGAAGATTACAAGGGCATCCTACAGATCCTAAACCCTCTCTCTCCTATTGATGTTGCAAATAAATACCCTAAAAAGACCCTAAGACTCGAGCCGTTCTGTCCGTGAGTGTCGGTGTGCTGTTGCTGATCAAAGGGGACTGGTAGATGGAACCAACAGGTAGGAGAACCCATTTCAATATTCAGCGGCTCCTTCGGGGGTGAGCGCTACACAGAAATTCTGGGGATTCTACGACTGGATATACCGTAGATTTATATACTGTAGAACTGTACGTCATATGTGACTATTGGACTTCTATATAACTGCTAACGCAGAGGAAGCCTTTCATTAAATATTATGGTCAATCTGCTTATAGTATGTCTAGACTGCAGTATATTGCACCTAACTGCACCAATGTGGTGTATACGGCCTAAATACAACCAATGTATTTTGCGAGATCCAATGTTGACATTTTCCACTCTGACGACATCATCAATAGACAGCTGTCTGTTCCAGGTTCTCACAGTCAGCACCTCGATGACGTGCCGCCAGGTCCTTTCCCCTCCATCTGGTGGGAGGAAGCTGGTGAATCCTAGAATATCTGATGAAGACAGGGGAGCAGGGTTGATAACATAAGTTGCCATGCAGCAAACTGCTGTGAAGTTCTGCTTTGGCAGGAACAACCAAAAGTGAATACTGCCCCTAAGTGGCATGTCAGAACGCAGATTACTCTACACTACACTCACCTCCCCACACTCCTCTGATCCCTGCTTGATGCTTTAACATATAACTCCAGACAAAACTTTATTCTAGTCCTTAAGGGAAATCTAACTTCCCTATTTGTCCTGGAGACTACTGTCATTAATTAAGGCAGGTCAAGGGAATTCAAAATGTTACATTTGTCACCTGAACCGGAACAGAGGGGTTATCTTTTGATGGGGACACTTGTTCTGGTGAAAACTGTCAGAGGTGAAATTTCTCGTCATTTTGAGATTTCCTCTCACTTCGATTGCAGGCTCGGGGACAGGATGTGCAAGATAATCTCCATCATGGAGACACCAGCAGAGGTTTATACCTACTGCCACTCTATTCAAAACTAGAAAAACAATGTGGCTGGAGGTATATTTTAATGTAATTTTGCCCTTTAAAGCTGCACTTCGCATATTATAAAAGTTAATTCTGAAATCTATTGCTCCCGTTTCATTTAAACTTTTAAAGTCAGCCTGTCTTACCTTTGCAATTTAAATGAAGAGTGCAGGATCAAAAACTACCTGCAAGCTATATGCAAGCATTACATTCATGTTAAATCTGGAGGTAGAGGAATAAGCTGTAATACTTGCCTTGTTGTTCACTCTAGTAGGCTTCCTGGAACTTGTACGATTGGTCACCCGAAGCCTCTTCTCTAAGGCACGCTTGGCTGGCAGCAGGGGCGGACTGGGCCGGGGGGCAGGGTGGCAATTCCCCCCACTGTGTCACACCCTGACCTCTGCGTCACACCCTCACCTCTGCGCTCTGTAACACATCCTGACCTCAGTGCTCTGCGTCACACTCTGACCTCTGCGTCACACCCTGACCTCTGCGCTCTGCATCACACCCTGACCTCTGTGCTCTGCATCACACCCTGACCACTGTGCTCGGCATCACACCCTGACCACTGCGCTCTGCGTCACACCCTGACCACTGCGCACTGCATCACACCCTGACCTCTGTCTCACACCCTGTCCACTGTGCTCTGTGTTAAATATTTCATTTTTCATTTTTTAAATTTCTTTATTTTTTTTATTTCATTATTAATTTTTTATTAAATATTTTTATTTTTTACCTTACTTTTAGGGGCTTCGGGGTCTAATATTAGGGGTCTAAACAGACCCCTGATATTTCCCTTTTAAAATAGAAAAAGCGATTGAGAACACAGAGTCCTCAATCTCTTTTTCTGCAGCCCCTGTTATAAATGAACAGGAATCCTCTCTACTGAGTGCTCCTGTTCATTCATAACATGAGGACAGAGTGTGTTTACTATAACCCCAATCATGAATGAATGGGGGTGATGTAGATCACTTTCTATTTATTCATAATTGGGGACATAGTAAACATGATATGTCCTCAATTATTTACAAACACTCAGTGATCACTGATCACTGCATGTTTGTGCCTCTGCTTCCTGACACACTGTCACAGGAGGCTGAGCAGGCGGTGCGGAGAAGAGAGCAGCGCTCGGCCGGCTGTCACAGTTTCTCTCCTCCCCGCTGCGACACAGAGCAGCGCCCAGCAGGGAGGAGAGAATACACAGATGCAACGCTGTATCAGCCAGAAAATAGCACATTCGGCATTATGCCAAAAGTGCCATTTTCGGCTGATATATTTCGGCGGCCGATATATATATGAAGGAGCATCCCTAGTTTATTTTGTTTTCCTGTGTTGTAATTTACATGGCTGATGAAAGTGGCAAGGGGGGTGGGGAGCACGCAGGGGAAGAGGGAAAGCAGGAGGGGGGCTCAGTGGGCCTCTGGGTGTTACTTGCCCCCTGGGCCAAAAGTTGCCAGTCAGCCCCTGGCTGGCAGTCACACTCTGATATCATGACATACAATGTAGGGCCAATTGTCCTGCATTGTACGCGAGGATGGCGAGGGCCCACCCACAACCTGGAAGATCGGACAGAGTTCTGGAAGCCTGCCAGAGTAAGGAATACAGTAAGTATTGCAGCCTTTTCTTTAACCCTAACCTAACAAGACTAACAGTGTGAGGAAAGTCCACTGCAAGGGTGTTTTTTGTAGACCACTCTTTACTATGCAGTTGTAGTGCCTCCAACTGCATAGTAATTAGTCAGTCACTGCCTCAATGTGAGGGGGTTGAGTCATTTGTGTTTTCTCTGCCAAAGCCCCCACCCACAGTGCCATCCTTTGAATGTCACATAACACTTTTTAAATATGATTGCCAAGGGACGTAGTGAGAGGGATGCCAAGACGTCAGAAGCCTGTAACTTGGTTTGATAGGTGAGCTCCTCCCACCACGCAGTGCAAGTAGATTATAAAATATGCACAGATGAGGCACATGTCACAGGATTTAAACATTGTTTAAACATACTTCATACTTTTATAGATGGGAAAGCACAAAATATTAAGTCAAAATCCATGCCCTTTTCACACCCCAGATCTTGCAGACAAAGAACTCATTTGCAAATACGACCAGTTAAAGTGACACTAAACTCAGGAGTTAAATCTGAAAAATGCATTCAGGTACCCTAACTATTAACAAAAATGAATCTTATTTGTGCAACATCACTCGGCAGTAGATCCTCAAATCATCTCTGAATTGGTGCCGACACTGTCCTTCCTTCTGCAGGGTGGCTACTTTTGTTCCCCATAGTCCATGTGTGTGTTTTAAAGTAGGCACCAGGGCCGGACTGGCCACAGGGCAAACAGGGCACTTGCCCGGAGGGCCGGGCCGGCCCGAACACAATCAACCTGATTGTGTTCGGGCCGGTTTGCTATGCCTGATGGTCGGCTCTTAGCAGAGCCGGCACTACTACACAGTAGACACTACAGGGAGCTGGTGGGGGAGCCCAAAAAAAACACTTCCTCACCCAGTTCTCTCTAGTCTCTACTCTGTGCTCTCCTCTCCGGAGCTGCCGGTGATGTCCGGCGCTGTTCCTGTCCCCTGTCCCGGCCGCGATATTTACATATGAATGGGCAGCGGTGATTTGCATATCAATAAGCCGCGGAGCACCGCTCCAAGCTCACCCCATGTGATGGACTACAATCTCACATTTACTTTACCAATTTGTATTGAGATTGTAGTCCATCACATGAGCGAGCTTGGAGTGCTGCCTACGTTATAAAACACACAGGGACCATGAGAGCAATATATACATTCCAGGCATTAAAATAAAATGTTTATAGGTCTGTATGTACATCAGATTTAAAAGTGGTTAGCACTTCTGCCTTGTAGCACTGGGAGTCCCTGGTTCGAATCACAGCCAGGATACTACATGGAGTTTGCATGTTCTCCCTGTGCTTGCATGGGTTTCCTCCCACACTACATGCTGCTAGGTTAATTGGCTCCTGTTAAATTAGTATCCTGTAATAAATAAAAAGGAGGGACATTTGAGGGGTAGAAGGATTTACTTCTGAAAGAAGTGCAGCCCCTTCAAATGAGAGAGACAGTAGCTATGGCTTAAAAATAACATCTGGTAATTTTTATAACATTCTGGTACTGAAACCTGCGTTATCTATAGATACTAATGTATCTTCCTGTAATTGAGTTCCGCTTTAAAAGATGATCATGTGTAGATTTTATTGTTACAATTTAAAAAGCAGCATTTTAATGGTAAGATACTATGGGATTCCCTATCTATAATGGTGACCAGCATCAACCAGTTGGTGAATTCTGGTACCCAAAAGATGTTTCGTTTTCTGTGCAGATGTAATTTTATTTGCAACAGCTGTTAATGTGTTTTAATGAGCCGTATAATATATTTTCCAAACTGCTGGAAAGACCCACATTTCTACGCTCTGTTCACACCAGTGCAGTTCATTGTGGTGCGTGGGGTGGAAATACTGCATGCACTAGTTTTTCTGGTCTGGGACGCACCAAAATGCATGTAAACACATCAAAAACCACATGCAAACGCACTGGACTGCACCTGAAAGCCCATTTCAATCTATTAAAAAAACACACACAAAAACGGAACGCATCAAAACACTCAATGTTTGCAGAACTGCTCCAGATCTGGTCTGGACATGGTATGAACAAGCCCTTAAAAAAAGTGATCCACTTTTTTTTAGTGCAATTTAGATGTGGTAGGCAGCCCTATGAGATGTGAACTGAACTTTAGTTATGGCTCAGTAAATGGGCATTCACATAAGATAATAAATATCAGCCTTGTTGTTACACCAGCATGTTTAGGGCTTGCTCACACCTGATGCAATGTGTTCCAGCACAGTTAGGGGTTGGAACTCACTGGATAGCATAATTAAGCCTCCTAGCGTTCTGGGTTGGGAGGAGGCATGGCGGTGCCATTTAAGTCAATGGCACCACAGCCAAGGTGATCGCCCGCACCAGAATGCGTGCCACAGGAATGCCCGTGGTGCAATGGAAAAAAATAGTGCATGCACTGGATTAGGTGTAAACAAGCCCTAGTCCAGGGTTTTATATTTGGTTTGATTAGTAGTAAATCATTTAGTAACAATGCACCATGTTATCTTTGTCTATTGAAATGAAGAGACGCAGTGTCACCTACTGGCAAAATAAGTTAATGCTGTAATGTATTTTGAGTGTGCAAATACAGTATTTTATATTATTGTAATGTTTACATTCATTTTTGCAGTAACCATCAAATATTTGCATGTATGCTTGATATACTGTATTCAGTATATCAAGCATACATGCTTGATCCATTATATTACACATACAGATGTTTACAGATCTCACAGTGAAGCATTGTCTTTATAGTATTAGCATATGTATATGGTCAGTGTGTGCGAGAACTTAGTGTTTCATGGTTTGTGTGTATGTATACATATATACAGACACACACACACACACACACACACACACACACACACACCAATCAGCAGTAACATTATGACCACCCGCCTGATCTTGAGTAGGTCCCTCTTTTGCCAGCAAAGAGCCATGACCTCTTAAGGCATGTACTCTACTAGGCCTCTGGAGGCATGCTGTATCTGGCACCAAGCCGTCATTAGCAGATCCTTTAAGTCCTGTAAGTTGCAAGGTGGGGCCTCAAGGATCGGACTTGTTTTTCCAGCACATGCCACAGATGCTCAATTGGATTGAGAGCTGGAGAATATGAACATGGAGGCCAAATCAACACCTCATAAGCAATGTTGTGAGTTCAAGGTTTTGAACCATTTTTGCAGTGTGGCAGGGTTCATTATCCTGCTAAAAAGAGGCCACTGCCATCAGGGATCATTAAATGATTATTCATACTTAGCCAGTTCTGAAATAGATTTTTCTTTTGTATTTCACTGCAACTGGTCGGCCTCCTTTTCAGTAACTGATGAGATAAAACCCAATATATTACTATACCAACTCTCAGCAAAAAAAAAAAATAATAATGGAGTAAATCACACTGGCATAAGAATACCGACTGTTACACTGCAAAAATTGACTGCCATTATTTTAAATCGCATTAAAAAGGGCCACTAAACTCAGAACTTCCTGGTTGCAGGGGGAGGATACTGAGGGCAGAGGAGCCGTAGGCTTCTTTTACCATCCATCACCCTTCAGGAAGAAGAGAAGGTGCCTGGCCTGCCGCAGGGCTGTGCGTATATGTACGCACATAGACACTGCGGGAACACGCACACGAGTACCTCCATAGCAGCCAATTAGCCACTGGCTGCAGGGGGCGGGAGAATGAGCACTGCGGGGACCCACTAGAAAACGAGGAATAGAGGCTTTAGGGGGAAGAAAAAAAAAAGAACATACAATTTATAAGAAGGCAGACCTAGATGTGAATTGGTTCAGACACCGTCTTTCCTTCTGGTGGGCGGCTACTTTTGTTCCCCCATGGTCCCCGTGTTTTAGAAAGTAGGCACCGCTCCAAGCTCGCTCCTGTGATGGACTAGAATCTCACATTTAGTTTACCAATTTGTATTGTAATAATAGCCCGTTACAGGAATGCATCTGCAGAGACTGCAGCAGATAATGACCTTTTGTTATGAAGTACAAGTGTTGAACTGTGGAAGACAATGTGACTGCAATTTACTTCCGCACAGTGACAGTCCTGCACAAAGATACTGAAAGCACAGCATCTCTCATGCTAGAAAGACTGGGAGTTTTATACAAACCTTTAAAAGTGAAAGAAAACTTTTTTTTTAGCTTTAGTTCTTGTAGGTCACAGGAATACATTTATTAATCAGCAGATTTAAGAAGTCAGCAGATGGCACCGCACAGCTGTGCTGCAATCAAGATCCACCCAGACTGCCCAACTGACTTTGCCTCCGTGTGCAGCCTGGCTGTTGCTTCAACCAATGCTAAAGGAATATATAGAGGGGAGGAATCCCTGTTTGGGGGCAGTGGGAGAAGAGACCATGAGCTAAGACAGTGGTGGCGAACCTTGGCACTCCAGCTGTTTTGGAACTACAAGTCCCATGAGGCATTGCAAGGCTCTGACAGCCACAGACATAACTCCCAGAGGCAGATGCATGTTGGGATTTGTAGTTTTGGCACAGCTGGAATGCCAAGGTTCGCCACCACTGAGCTAAGAGATCGTCATCTCCCCTGCTTAGAGCCAGCATGTAACAGCTGCAGTATCCCATGCTGGCTGAAAGCACCAGGAAATATATACACATGCACAATAAAAAATAATGCATGCAAGCATCGGAGGGGGGTGGGGGGTGTTGAGGTGGGGCTGTGTCTGAAGAATGTACTATTCCATGGTAATCTTTAGAGTTGGAATGTTTAATGGTTCAGTGAGCTCAAGATGTTTCAAGCGTCCGCATCCCCTTAATCAAGTAAAAGAAGTTTAGGCTGGGTTCACACCTAGGCGTATCAAATATGCGCATTTGTCCCACGTTTAGTTACCGCGATTCGCGGTAAAAAAAACATGCAAACAAACACACATTTCCGAGGGCTTCTTGGCTGTATCCCAATGGAAACGCGCAACAAAAACGCCCCATAGAAGCTCCTGTACTTCTTTGGGCGTAGGGCGTTTTGTAGCGCGTTCATACGGCCTGTAATATGCCCAGGTGTGAACCATACCCATAGGAAATAATGGGATTTCGGTGTTCGAGCGTTTTGCGCAGCGTTCGAACGCGCTACAAAACGCCCAGGTGTGAACCAGGCCTTAGACACCTGCACTGCCCTTCGTGAAGGAATGGAGTTCTCTTATTCCTTTTGCTTCACCTCAGAGAGGCAATGCGAAGTAGAAACACTGAGACTACCATTATCCAGCTTCTTATGAAAGTGATAACTGGCTGTACGCCAACCTTCCTACCGTACTTCACTGACTTGAACATGAAGGCAGATAAAGACTTGACTTCAATTTTGCTTACATGTGCCAAGTGCCTCCGTACTGGCGCCCTAGGGATGAATAACCATATCCAGCAGTAATTGGCCAGCTTGAACTATGATCAGCTTTTGTCTGCAGTTTCCAGTAGAGCAGGGGTCTCAAAAGTACCGGCCTGCAAGCCTGTACTATGTGGCCCACAGCCAGCTGAAAAGTCGGGCATACGGTCACGGACCACGTGCCTTACTTGTGGGAGCAGCTACAAGGTCTGCAGCTCTGTCGGGTGCAGACCACAGAGCTGCTCCTGTCAACTACGGCCAGAGCTGTCAGTTCTGAGCTCCGGCCGAATGATTAGTAAGGTCTGCCCTAGACCTTACTAATCACCATTGGATCACCATCAAATGATGATGTGCCTCCTCCCTGCAAGGATGCAAGCAGGGGAGGGAGGGGAAGTTTATGATGTGTGCTGGGGAGCTTGAGGGAAGTTTATGATGTGTGCTGGGGGGCTTGGGAGAGAGAGGGGAAGTTTATGATGTGTGCTGGGGGGGGCTTG
>NW_017307080.1:537300-546911 GCF_000935625.1 Nanorana parkeri
AGTGTATTAGTGTATTTGTGTGGGGGGGAGGGGACTGTATTAGTGGGGGGGTGTATTTCTCTATGCGAGTGTATGAGGCCACATCCACACTTATATTTCAGGTGTGATTGGTGATTCCTGTGTCATAAACTTGTTTTCCTGCACAGGGATCCCTAATCTGGCATTTGCATGCAGCAACTGTCACCCATTCAAGTGAACGGAGAACTATGAGGAGAGTGAAAAAAATCACTCATCCCACTCATCCTCATAGCTGGAGCCGACGTGTGACAATGAAACTGACACGTCTGCTATATTGATCGGGAAGCGAGCGAACACATACAGTCGCTCGATCATCTCCCTGCAGAGATCTGAGACTGTCAGTCACTTCAGGAGTTCAAGCACTGACTGGCGGAACGGACGGGGGAGGGGCGGGCACAGCTGGCTCTGCCTCTAGATAGCCAGAGCCAGCCGTCCCTCACGCAGCTGGGTGCATCCAGACCGTAATGTTGAGATCCGTCCCGGCTGCGGCCGTCTCAGTAGACCGCGTGCTATAGCTCGCGATATACTGAGTTTTGGGGTCACAGGAGGATGCTAATACATGTCCTCCCGTTACCCTTAAGAGAACTATGGGGAAAACCACTTACCCCATAGTTCTCTTTTAACGATCGGGTGACAGCTGCTGCATGTAAATGCCTGTACACCACATGTAATCATATGTGAAAGGATTACATGCAGTTAGGAATCAATCTATTGTGTATCCAGGGATAGTGATTGTTTTTGTAACTGCAGGTATTTGTATCATACGATTACATGCGGTGGGGTACTATATATAGTAGCGGCCCCCACAAGACTAAAAAATGTGCCCAGTTGCCCCTGAGTAAATTGAGTTTGGGACCCCTGCATTAGGAGGGAACAAGCTAAAAAGGTACCACAGTAGTTACATGTGTACAATGTGAACATGATTTGAGGTTCGTATAACATAACAAAATGAGACTACTTATTTCCATGTCAGGGTATAGGTCATCTTACTTGAAACAAACCAGAGGACAAAATGCTAATATTAAACAGTTTATGCTTTTTAAATGATATTTAGGAGATAAAGATCAGACTTCTCCACATCACATCATGCAGGAGAATAAAACAAAGGCCATATTTATAATTCATAATTATAACCCCATCACTGGAGTCTTCAGATAAATACATGGTACAAAAGATTGAAAGTTCTTTCTATAGAAAAAGAAATGAGGTCATCATAGGGTATGGAAGAAGACAGACACATGAAAAGACAGACACATGAAAATATGTCAGGTACTATGACTACACGTGTTAATTTTTCCCACCAATGTTTGGCTCTGTGCATGAACTTTTAGTCTATTTATGCAAATTTATAAGCTGGCCCATGCTACTGGCTAGTACACGGACTTAGCATTGCATTGTTTGCAGAAACCCATGCACAAAATAAAAAAGCTGAACTGCTTGATATAAGAAGGTTTTTATGACAGACATGCTGTTGCCTGATCCTCATATGCATCAAGCTGCAGTCTCCAGAACTATTCAGCCCTCCAATACAAGCAGCCGCCCATAGTGAGCTTGTCTGTTCAGCCAAATGCAGTGCAGAATAGGTACTGTAAAAAACCATTTAGATGCTTTGCACTGTTGGCAAGACCATCATTGTAAATGTAGGGTTTAACAAACTACTACAGACAGTGGCTGGGGAGGCATTCTGTGTACAGTGCAAGTATAGTTTTGGCAACTCTTAGCCATCTACATTTAATTATATACAGCAAGTCAGCTCAACACTTCCAATTGCTGCAGATAGCAGCAGGCTGGAAAAATTCACTTCGGGGGCAAAATAAAGTAGCGCTAAAGACACAAGCTGCACCTCAGGAGCAGTGGTAAAGTTACACTTACATTTATCACATTTTAAAGGCCAAATTATTAAATTGTTAATAAATATTTTAAATTACAGCAAGAGTTTAAAAAAAAAATAACTTAAGCTTAGCCCGACAAAACTGGGATAAGATATTGGACAAGGCATCGGTCCATCGATTTTCAGTACTGCTAAATAAATGATCCAAGCCATTTACACATAATGAAGGTTGTGTTCCAGCAGTTACAGCACCAATGATTGCCAGCAGCTAGTGTAAACGGTTCTAGTAAAAGTTCACTTCTAGCATTCTTAGCAGCCCTTCAGATAACAGTGTCAGTATGGTCAGGACATTTTAATTCAAGTCCTAGCCCAGCTTGATGGGTAAATCTTCACCATACTTCTTGATAAGTTTGTGGTGGTTATGATCAACCGACCACTGCTGGGGGAGAAATTTGGGCTGCATAGTGTCCAAGAAGTGGTGGCGCCAGCGTTTCTCAAGCTCCATTAAAGATTTCAGTCCTTCTCTTGCAAAGCACTGCACCACTTTTAATCCATGTGGGGTATACGTTTCATTAAATATCCTGCAAAAAAAAAAAAAAAGGGAACAAAAAGGAAAAGCAAATTAGTTTCTCACTAATGATAGATTAGATAGATTAGATAGAGATGATAAAGGCAGAGGGATGACCTCATCAGTCTGCCATTTCCTATTCACTGCCCAGACACTGCTCAGTTTTAACTAGTGTTGTTCACATGGCTGTGCAAATCTTAGGACTGGATGGACAGCTACACAAGTCCTTTAGCAGATAAAAGACTGCTTCCATATACGCATGTAACCAGTTTACCTGGACACGCACACACACTAAACTGCTGGGTTTGTAACCAGTTTCCTTTAAGACCAGTAGGCACAGATGTCAAAACACACTGTTGGACATGTATTCTGCTACATAAAACAGGGTGTCCTTGCCAGGAGAAGTACAAAACAAGCATCTTCAGGATTGGAGCTAAAAGGGAATCTTGCATATGTTCCACAAGCCCCCTTTTCTTTAGCAGATTACTAAATGTAGGGTGCTGGAAAACAAACCTATGCCATATCTGTTGGGCACCTGATACTTTCAGTGTATGAGCACTGAAAGTATCTGTCATGAAGATGCTAGTGGCCTGGCTGTCAGTTTGAATTACTGATCAGAAGTCATACTTTCCTGATACTCGGCATGCTTGTTACAAATCTAAAAGCAAAGCCAGAGACTGTTTAGCAACTAGTATCTTCAGGAGGACAGCCCTAACTTCTCTCAAAACAGGAGTCCCATTCATACAATCTGTAACCTTATAATGCAGCATGTTCCATATACAGTAGAGTCAAAAAAATATATACAGTACTAGGGATGCACCGATACAGTTTTCGGTACTCGCTGAAACCAAATATCGATACTGGAAGTCCCACTAAGGAAGCGGGGCAGCGTGTAACGACTCGCTACTTGGCTTCCCAATTAGCAGGGAAGCCGTCTCCATGCTTCTAGTCACTAGGTGACAGGAAAGCAGGGAGCTGGCTTTCTAGCCAATGACTCACTGCCTGGCTTCCTGATACCAGAAGTATCAGGCTAGGCATCAGAGCATTTAGGTTGTACTTTACACAATTCTAAGGCCTGCCAAGGACCAGATGATTTTTTATTATGTCTTGATATGCAAAACAGTGGAATTCAAAGAGTGTACTTTTTTCACACGAAGGTAGTATGCTAGTCCTCTACGTTCCACTATTAACCACCATCTGCCTCACCTTTAATTACATTGTCTAGGCACAGATCTCATCAGCATTTGGCATTGAAGTCAAATACCTTTAATTGGTAGGCCATTAATTAAAGGTCACACTATCCAGTACAGTTACAATGTAGAACCCAATTTTCACATTTAAGTTGTGCAATATTTTGCACATTAAGAAAAACCTAAATATAAACCTAATTTTTGCAAACCTTACAACTAGAGAATGTACATATGTCTCCAGTGGCTGTTGAACAATTCCCCCTGTATGTACAATGGCATCTGCTCTTACCTGGTCTCCAAATTTGCAGCTTCTTTGAGAGTTTCTTCAGTGACCGTCTCTATACAATAAAATCCTTTGATCTCCGCCAAGAGCTCCTCTTTGCGTTGTTCTGGCAGTCTTGAAGCATTGAGCAGGGCTCTCGCCGCTGAACGCACTTGCCTTCTTGTGGCATCTTCCAGCATGCGCACCCCTTCCTCACAACCAATAGGAGCACAAAACTCCACTGCTAGTTGTTGTTTCAAATTGTTGTCATAGTAGCTGGAAACTGCATGGCAGGATGTGCAGAGAAGTAACACATCATGAGAGTTGTGATCCTTCATCTGAATTGGGAAGTGACGCCTGTACTCATGAGGCACAATGTTCTTCCTGCAAAAATAAAAAAAAAATAAAAATGCAGGCGATTAATAGAATGCTTATAATGCATTGGTCTGATACAGCCTGGGTAAGCGATAAAATGCAGTGCAGAACTGCCATGCTAAAATGGAAGAGCTTAAGAGCTTTTACATGCAGCCCAAACGACCACAGCAAAAGCAGACTAGTGCATGCTGGGAGGAAGAATTGTCATTCTGATGTACATTGCAAGGAAACCAATTCTCCCAGTGCACTACTGGTACAACAATCTGAAGACCACAATAGACTGTTCACCGCAACGTTTAAGGATTATAGAGTCTTGTAGGTTTACAAATTTATAACTTAGCTTTTAGGTCAGCTTTCATTACCAGTATAAAAAAGGAACAGTAGACCTTTTCCATTCTTGACTTCAGACAGCCCAGCAGTAGCTGCTCACCTATGAGCAGCAGCAGACTCAAAACAGAGGCTCATAAGGTGGTGACATGTTATGAATGGTCGAAAGTCATCGGTGAAACCCATGCCAAACATGCTTTTTTTTATTCTGGACACTTCCTGAGCTGTGAGCTTCTGCAGCTCAGACTGACTTCTCTGAGAGATTACAGAAAAAAAAAAAAGGAGTTCCTGCAATAAAGGGAACCCCCTGTAGTAGCAAGTCCACATGGAGCGATGCCATTGGCAGAGCTGCACAGATGGGGACCCGCGGCCTCCGCAATAACCAGCGAAAACTGAGGGATTTTTAAAAAAAAACTCTGTTCAAGTGTGTTTCCTGTAGAGGAGGAACCAATCTCTCAGGTTGCCATCCTAGATGACTGGAGAAATCTAGCATCTCACTTCTCCCTCCACAAGAGCCCTATTTGTTTTTGTTACAATATATACTGAATACAAGGCATTCTGTGATTGGGTTAGAGTAAAAGGTGGTTAAACCAGGAATCTCCTCTCACCCAATCACAAAATGACTCTTGTTCAGAGTTTAAAAAAAAAAACACAACCCACAGCTAGCATCTAGAAGCACCCTCTGAATGTTGGAGCTTTAAAGACAAAATGGTCTGTCTGCATAAAATCAAGATCTAAAATAGATTTTCCTCTCGGCACAATTACACTTGCAGGACAGTTCCATTATTCTTTGTGGCCAAGAGCCCTACCCACAGAGGTAGCACTTACATGTGTCCTGCATGTAGCTTACAGAGAACAGAGTTACCTCAGCCTTAATTTGAGTTAAGAGGTCTTATCCTATTTCCCCTATGTGACCACTCGGACTAGAAGCAGACCAGCATTGCTAATACAAAAGTGAAGTTTATAGCTTTAGACAACTCCTACAGCATATAATATATACATACTAGGGATGCACCGATAACGGTTTTTCTATATTGAGTACCAGTGCATTGTGCCCCGATTATCAGGAAGTCGGGCGGCAGATCATGACCCCTCGCCCGGCTTCCTGATTGCCTGTGAAGCCGGTGTTCTAGCGAAAGACCACCAGCTTCAGGAGGCTGCCTTGCTCCCTGACCAATCAGGAACCCTGGCGGCACGTCATAACCCACCTCCCGATTAGAAACAAGTGAAACCAGCTTTCCAGCCAGACAGCATGGCTTCCAATCAGGAGCCGGGTGATTATGTGCCGCCCGGCTTCCTGATGGTAAGGAAGTCAGACTGCTTAGCAACAAGTGAAGCCGGCTTCCTAGCCAATCAGGAAGCTGGTTATGACCCACCACCCAGCTTCCTGATTGGAAAGGAAGGTGGCTCCATGCTCCCTCAGCACTGCTGGTCAGGAGGGAGATCTCCCTCTGACCAGAAGTTCCGGTATCGGAAGCAAGTATCAGAGCATTTGGGAGAGTACTCGCTCAAATACTCTATCGGCACCGATACTATTATCTGTACCAGTGCATTCCTAATGCATACAACCTCATATCTACAAAGGCTTCACACTCACCGGATATAAGACTCCCTTTTGCCACATACAACACAAATATTCTTTTTCACCGTCAGATAATAGTCTGCATTCGTTTCAGGGCGACCAGAAGGCTCAAAGCGCAGCTTCACTACAAACGGCTCACTGCTTATCAAATCTAAAACAGAAAATGTTAGTGGAGTGAGTAAGCTCAAAGAAAAGGATACCAGGACAAACAAGCCGACTGCCAATGCCAACCTCTCCTATAAGCTGGTGACCTGGCTGCCAAAACTAAGCCATAGGTTTCAGTTCAATTCACTGACCTCAAAGCTAGCATTGTCAGAAGTCAGCAATGACAGCCTACTTGTGTCACTCACTAGAAGTTATATTTAAAACCAAAGGCTTCAAAAAAAGGCGGCACTTACCACCAATGCCTTTATCTAGATACCACTGGGCTTTTTTCCTGTCACAGGTACAAAGAGGCTGTCCATCTGGAGCATGCAGAAAACAGTTATCGTACAATGGGGATTTCCTGCAAATCAAAAAAGTTATTATGATTATAGATATGAATAGCTGGAAAAGCTTTAGTTTGGACTGATTATTGGATAGATCTTGCACGTGTGTCCAAGGGGGGAAAAGCCATAGCAGCACATGAAGTCCTGTGAGTTGTACCTGCTGCTCCCTGGGCAAGACCGAAATGTCTTTTTTTTTTATATAAAGAGAAAAAGGGTTCCATTTCCTACACAGATTAGAGATGGCTTGATTCCTTTTAGGCTGGATACATTAAAGCTGAAGGCCAGACAGATGAACACCAAAATAAATGAGTTATGCACATTTAAATATACCTGCACTGATCTTCATATTGGTCTCCTGGGATCCCATGTACCTTGGTGATCAGCCAGGAGAGGGAATGTAAACAAAGCCAATAACACACTGCTGCACTGCACAGGGCTAGCATTCTACTTTTCTAAACACTATATTACAGCGTAGAACAGAAGGGTGACCTCTGTGTGCTGTGGAGTCACTGGTAATCAGCAGGCTAGGGGCCTTTATTGTGCCTATACTGGAAGCAATATTTTCTACATCACAAAAATTGCAGACTAGAACAGCAAATATTTTGGAAGGCAACTGGTTACGCTGAACTGCAGGTAATCTGCTAACTTTCACTTACAATGCATGCTATGAATTAAAGGGGATGGCCATCTGGGTTTTCAATACTTTGGGTTACTGACCCACAACACGTATGTGGGTGTGAAGCCTGTATACATGATCTAAAGTCAGTGACCAGGTAATAAAGCCAGATTAGAATGACAGGCAGGAAGCCAGCACTTTTTAGAAGTAGATGTTAGCAGCTGCAGCCTCCACATCTCAGCACAGATTTGCTTTATTGCAAATTTGTCCAAAAAGCCTGGACAAGATACCTCCAGACCAAATCCACACCCACCTTTAACCCCTTCGTGACGGGAGACGTACAGTGTACGTCTTGTCACTTTGTGCCTATATGACTGGCCACGTACACTGTACGTGACGAGTTATATCAGGCTTTGTAATGCCGGTATTTGCTGATTCTCAGCATTTAACAGTCATTCATTAATGTCTCAGTATTGAGGCATTAATTAATGAAATAATTAAGCTTTTTGTAAAAGCTTCTTCCTTTCATTAATGAAAGAATGAAGCCGTTACATGCAAATAGAGGACCCAATTTGCGATCCCGTATTTGACAGCTCAAAATAGCAGAGAGGCAGCAGTGACTCATCTCACCGCTATTTGTTGACAGCTCGAGAGCCCGATGTTTAGATACATTTCACTGAAAGGATACAATGTATCATTGTAAATACTCATATGTCCACCTACATATACTGTGCCTACTTTTTATAAGAGTAGGCACAGTATAATTACACAGCGTGAAGTACCTCACTGAGTACCCCACTCCCAGGGGCTTTTTCCGATTTCTTTGAGGATCTCTTCCTTGGGTGTTCTGACTAGATTGTTCACCCATGCCTTCTTTCTTCTGCCTTGATGCTCCATTAACATCTCCATTGGCGATACCTTTCCCTTTAAATGGGACATCAATGAGACCTTGGCATTTACCCAGAAAGGAAGCCCAAATGGGGGAAGAATTTATGGAAAAAAAGCCAAGCAGCTGCAGGAATACGGCAACTGAAACCTGGGCATCTCTGGCAGCATAAAAAACCTAAGAAAACATAAAAAGGAGATTAAGCGTGAAAGAAGAACTTTGGTGGGAAGTACATCAAAAGTGAATACTGCCCCCCCCCCCCCCCCAAATAACAATTCTGTTCAGTGTCCTCCCCAATCAGCAAACAGTAACACCGATTAAAGACATACTGGATAAATAGAAAAAAAAACAAAACACTCATTTTAGTGCACATAAAATACCAACATTTTTGTGGTAAACCATAAATAAAAAAAAATAAAAAAAACCACACACACAAAAGGAATGTAATATAATACAGAGTTGCTTTAATATGGAACCAATATCTGCATGAGATATATATAATATTATTATTAACATACTGCGAAATGGTGGGATAGGCACATCGGCACTTTTGGGCACCGCACACCAGCCACAGTGCGTTTTGTGCAGCAGCTGGTGGGAATCGGCCCCAAGAGTGCTTCTCTGCATAACTGTCTAAACTAGAATTGTGAGGCAAGATTCTCAGCCTATCATACAGGCAACAAACATTTGTGGAGCAATGTCAGACGGCAGCTCATGTTTTAGGTCTACTTTAAAAAGGAAGGATTCCCCCATTTTAGATGACATTTGTCTATTGTGATTCCATATGAATATCTTTAAACACCAGATTGTACCCTGTCTGTATGCAAATCATTTCCATTAGCATACATTGACTCCTGCTATGAGAAGAGAATACAGGCTCCAGGTGACATGCTCCACATTGTATTCCTGGCTGTTTGTAGCTTAGCCTATTTAATGTTGCTGGTGTGTGTGTGAAAAAATATTTGATGCGTCTCAGTAGGAGGTTTTCTACTAACAGGAAACAATTGCATCCTTTGGTTATTTATTTTCTTACCGGTCAGTTGGAATGGTGTTGCTATGGCCAATACTTCTACTCTCCCACCTGATTTGATTGAACAGCCCTTTAATAAAATATTTCCCTATGTATTTATAAGTTATATGCCAACACTTGAACTGCCTATAAAAAGGTGTATTTACCATCAGCAGGTAACAAAAATGTATTTAGCATTTATACGGGAAGTTCTTTAACCACCTACCGTCCATGGCCGTTCCTGAACGGCCAAACGGAAGGGCGTCTTAAGACGTCCTTCCCCTCGTGCGTGGCCCCCAGCATGCACACGAGTGGAGAAACTGTCGGAAATGTTAAGTCAGCGATGGCCGTTTACAATTGATCGGGCGTCTAGAGACTAATCGCTTGCAGTGGGCGCGGGTGTGTGCCCCTCCCCCCCCCCGCCGTCTCCGCCAGTCCCGAGATCCGGGAATGGCGACT
>NW_017307080.1:546926-553723 GCF_000935625.1 Nanorana parkeri
CTATCTCCCTTTGATCTCCTCTCTTGTCCCCGAATGCAGGAAGTGATGTATATGAAGTCACTTCCGCATTCAGAGTCACTCTCCGGTTACAGACACCAGTGAGAAGCTGCTGAAGCAGATCTGTGCTTCATTAGCTTCTCTGGGGGTCCCTAGGTGACATTAGGGGTCTTAGAGACCCCCGATGTCTCCATAAAGGAGGACCTGTCATGTAAATTGGCTATCACATAGGGGGCTTCTTAGCCACCTATGTGATTGCAATAAAGTTGTGTGTGTGTGTGTGTCTCTATCTATCTATCCACATTTTTACTTCTCTATAATAAAAAAACAAAACATTTTTTGCATAAATTCAAAATAAGTTCTTGGACAGCCATATCTATGATGTACCTGATCCTGTGTGAACTCATCTGCCTCCCAGTTACTGCATCGAAGTTGAAAAGACTTGTCCAGAGGGTAACATAAAATAGTCTCAGACAGAGATTTAAGGCTCAGGCTGTTCTGGAAGATGTCTCTCCTACAGACGGGAAAGATACAAACATTCAGTTAAAGCCAACCACCAGGCAAACTGTCCAGCCAGTAACAAAGTAAAAACAGTGAAGCGCCACGGACTGTCAGTTCTTAATAGGACTTGCTTTTAGGCATACTGCAGGATGCTGCCCCAAAGAAGCCGGGAAAGCTGGAAATCTAGGAAATAAGCACAAAGAGGCGCCTTTCCTGGTGCAGATCACTTTTATTTCAATAAACATAAATAGAAAACCGAATCATACTCACAAACATGTGTCACAAAGTCATGAGGTGAGGACTGACAAGCAGTGAGATGTCCACTAGGTGATACCAGTGTAGTGGTGACGTTAACGCGTCACCACTACACCCCTATGCCCCTCTTTGTGCTTATTTCCTAAACTGTCCAGCCAGTTCTGAGAAGTCTACAGCCTTGCCAGCACAGCATATCTAATCCCAAGAGCAGACATTTTGCCAGTATTTGGCTGTGGTAGCTGCATTGGTTTTTTTTTTTTAGGGCTTTAAATCCCCCACCTCCACACACCTGGTGATCCTGCCAGTAACACTGTTCCTTCCTAGGGTGACAACACTCGCTGTACTGTATGAAGAAACAGTGATGTCTCTAGGACAGGACTGCAAAACACCTCTCCTCCATAATATAGGCAGCACATTGGTGTAGTGGTTAGTTCTCCCTGTGCTGAACTAAAACTGAAGAAAGAAGCTGATGTGTTGCCATGAGCAACTGCTTCACTCTGTCTGCTTCAGTTTTGATGAATTCCCCACAATTTATCTACACTTAACAACCTGTCACATGACATTGCACCACTTCTGTCCCATCACCAAATGTCCTTAAAAGAAACTTGTCAAATGCATAGGTTGCCATTGCAAACCTCTCTTCCAGAAAATATTAGTAACCCATAGTATTGATTACATGGATAGGACAGCTGACCTAGGACAAACAGGGGATCAGTTATTTTGGAGTTTGTGCTTCAAAATTGACGTCAGAGAGCCTGATAACTAGCATTTTCAGAGCAACAGCAATGGTAGCCCACATAAACAGTATATCTGATTTATAAAAATGCTATTATTTGAGAATTGCCAAAATTGTATACCTTAGAACTCCACAATAATTCAAAATACTTTTCTGGCCCTGACATGCAAGCAGATGGGAATATCTTGGGTTTTGGCCCATAAAAAGAACACATTTATGATTTCAAGATGAACTGCCTCTAAATAACCAGATCATATTACTGTACAGATGGGAGGAAGAGGTCAACCCAAGTCATGACACTAGAGCCCAAACAAAAACCCCAAAGACCACATGTCCCAGAGAGGTTTGTAGAACAAAGTCATGGGAAAATGTGTGCCAAGAAGTTAAAGTAACCACCTATGTGCCACGGAGGACCTACAAGAAAGGTCTGTCTACCAGGACACCAACATAACTCGTGCCTGCCAATGGAGCTGCTGCCTTTCTGATGAATCCATTCTTGCATTGTCTTTAGCAGAGAAACGCTATTCACGATCTCCACCAATCCCTGCAGGAAGCCTCACCAGCTGATCCCATCCAACTCTCCTTGCAACAATGCAACCTGGCACAGGTCAGGAGGATGCATCAGGGAGGAGGTCCTACACCTGCTTCACAACTCCAGGTCACAAGCACCAGAGAACTTCATGCCCCTAAAGTGCCTGGCTGCTAATCAGTGCAGGCTTTCCCAAACACAGAAAGAGGGTCCAGAACTCTCAGTGCTCAATAAGAGGGAGACCATCCTTCTCTCAACTACAAGCAGCCTCTACTCTCAAGTCAGGTTTTTTTGCCATCCATTGCTTTTGGGAAACAAACTTGAAAATTAAACTTGCTAGTAATATTTAAAACTAAATAATGAAACCCTTACCTCTGTCTCATTGCCAGGTAGCGGATGTCAACAATTCCTTTCACCGACAGGCCATAATCACTCATCAGTTTGGACGCATCTTCCCTACATCCTACTCCAACCTTCAACACATCGCTGTCTGCCAGGAGCGTGAGGAGAGTCTTTGGAATGGTACTGCCTGCATTGACCAGTCGGGGCAAGCGAACCAGGACACAAAAGCCACTGTGGGAAGCCATCTGTAGAAGGGAGATGGGATTTGCTCTCCCATCTACAGACACCTGAACAAAGAGAAAACTTAATTAAAGTTGCCTGTATGAATATAAATCCAGTCAGTCGTAAAATTGTATGCAAAGACAGCACCCAACAAGTCCAAGAAACACGGGATACAGTATCCACTAATAAAAAACTGCCTATAGCCAATCTCAGACTACTAGAAGATATGGTGATGTATCCATCACTGCACCAACTTTTCCTTTAAAAAATTAGAACTATGACGTGAGTGGAAATCACTCATGTCATAGTTCTCCTTTAAAGCATTTCTTTGGCCCAATCTCTAAAAGCAGCCTTGTAGGGTTTTGTGGTATTGAAGATATTATAAAGGTGTGATCTGCACACTGAAGTGTTGTATTAAATATAAAAATTCAAATAATTTGCCAAATTTGCTTGGAGAGAAAAAAAATGCAACAGGAGGAATCTAACCACCAAAACCCAGGCTACTCTAATGCATAACTTCAAATGGTACATACTCTGGTCCATCCCCACATGCCATCATGTGATAGGATGGGCAGCCACACGGCTAAATAGCAATATTAATGGGATAGGCTGCATGAGTGAGGCCGAGGCTGCAAGCACAGAACCTGTATCGCAATTCCATTACAGAGCATCTTGGATTCCAGGGTATCAGAGTACTCAATAGGAAAGGAGGCAGTGTGCAGGCCACGTGATATGCCTGCTATTTAGGTTAAGGTTCTACAACTTTTACCGAGAAGTAGCATGCGTGGTCATCGAACAAACATTACACTGGCTGATGATAGACATACCCACTCACAGTCCATGCCAAGTACCGGGAACACATCAAGATCTTTCTTTAGCACTGGCCAAACAGCTTCCCATTCTTCAGCCTTGGATATTATCTTGACCTCTGCATGTAGGATCTTCTCTACTGCACAAGAGCTGGAGACCACTACCTCTGAAGGCGTCTGAAGATCATTATCTGAGCCGATGGTCTCAGGGCTCAGAACAGCACACGAATTGTTGACATCTCCACTAACACAACACTGTCTTCTTCGGCGATTGAGAAGCTTCCAGAGAACGAGACATCCTACTGTAGTACCCACCAGAGAGGCAACGCCAAGGGTTAGACCTGTGTGTCTGGGCATTCTGATGAAATTCCTGCCTGAGCAGCAGACAAAAAATCAGTTGAAATCACATGGATTTAACATACTTAAAAAAATTTTAAGTGGCTCGCGGCCTTGTGAAGCCACCATTAAGATGCCTTTAAACACAAATGAGGGGACATATCAGGGGTTTTACCTCTCTGCTTTCAATCTATTACTAACAAAAGCCAAGGTGAGGTAGGAGATCCTGCAGAATGCCATCATTTACATTATGTTAAGTGCCCCTTGAAGAGAGCACATACAAATGTAAAGCGAACCATTCGGGATAAAAACATGGCAGCTTCCCTCTACATAAAAACAATGGCACGGTAATTCCCACATGCTTTAGAAGTGGTATCCATGGGTCTCCCACCACAGAGGTGCAAAAGACAAATTTGAACAACTAGGCAACTGCAAGAGATACAATGTTGCTGCACCCCACCAATTAAACCCCCATAATGAAAAACAACCAGGGAGCTCAGCATGGCACATTTGTCAATGGAGTAAAAGGAGGAACAGGTAGAAACTACTGCAGGGAAACCTAACTAGAAAGGTGCCAGAGAATGATGGATGAGGTATCATACAGGGAGGGGGTGCACATCTGTCTCCACACCATGCAGCAGTGGGGGAGCTGGAGGGCTCCATGCAGCAGGGGGGCTCCTTGGACCCATGCAGCGCAAAGGGTGGGCTCCATACCCCATGCAGTGAAGTAAGTGGGAGACACTCCATACCCCATATGCTAATAAATAGCAGAAAGTAGCCTGAAGTATTTTATTACAGGTGATTAATAGATGGGTCAGAACACTTCTTCCTGGTTGCCCCAGAAGACCCTAAAAAAGTAATGGCCACAATTAAGTGTATATGGCCATTTCCCAAATCTGATAGATATTAAGGAAAGTTTTGCAGAGCAACATCATGCAGCTACTAGAATGAGATCATTCCCCCATGTATATGAACTATAGCCGCCACGGCAGATCGCACGGAGCTCCCGGTACAACCCGAACAGCCTCCCCCTATACAGCATAACACTCACCAGCTGACTCCGCGCTCCCCCCCCCCGATCACAGTTTTCAAACACACTCAGCCGCCGCACGCTTCCTTTTCTACCGTGACGTCACCACGCCAGCGCCTCTCTGCTATTCATATATTACTCCTTAACCCTGACGTGTCCGGACTGAGCAGCAACTCTTCCCCTAACACATACAGAGCTGAGGAAGGGTCCTGCTCTTCATTCTGCCTTTCAAGGGGCACCCATAACATTAAACAATACAAAAATATATACTTTTTAAGTGTAACGCCAGCTCCAGCTTTGATAGTCTGTTGTCAGAGGCCTCAGTGGGGAGATTTCCCCTTTCTTCCTGTTCCTGATGACAATGTTGGAAACCAAACAGGAAGTTTGGTAGAATCTCTAAAGGTCCATTTCAATTTGTGGGGTGTGTGAATCCACATGCGTTAACACTTGCTATGTCATGTGTCAACGTGTTGCGTTAAGGCAGCTCATTGAAATCAATGTGATTCTGATGTACTAAAGCGCCCCAAAAATAGGACATCTCACAGAATGTTTGTCACTGCAACACACCAAAGTGCATTGCAACACATGTGCGCTACCTTAGCGTGTTGGGGTGCTATTCATAATGAATGGCACCGCAGTGCTTCAGCTCATATAATGTGCACGTTAATATGTGTTCCTGCAACACATAGATGTAATTCAGCCCTAACAGGGACCCCTAGACAATAAACAGATGACAGGAGGTCTATCTCTTCTCTATACTCTGCTAAAATGTGGTGTCACTGCTGGGAGATCTGCCCCTGCTTCCTGGCTGAGTGACACATTGTCACCGGGACAGGAAGTGATGGCAAATCTCTGCAGAAGGGTCACAGAGAGTCCATTCTTTGTAAAGTGCTTTTGGCATTTTATAAGTCCCGTATAATAAGAATAACGACTGAATGAAATGTTTATTTAAAGAAAAGGAAGACAACTATGGTATCCAGTTTAGTAAATAGGCCTTGTTCCGCACGCCGTACTCACTGTAATGCTGGGCTGTACACACCCTCAGCACCATCATGTCCCGACAATACATGGCAGAAACCACATCCACCTACAACTGGTCATTGGTTTCTTAGTGACACAACAACATAACATGCTGGCTTCATACACCTCCAGGAATCTCCACTGGAATTCCCAAGTCAGCTGGAGGAAGAGACCTGCATGTTCACCTTGTGGATTTCCACTTAGCTTAGTGAATGAGATGAAGCTGTGCTGACTCAATCATCCAATCACGTGCCAGTAAACATCCTGTTTCTTTTTATTATTCCTTGCACAGAGTTGGGTATTCTTCTGATCAGGGATTGGCTATCCACTTAGAGCTCCTTTCACACCATAATGTTTCATTATCCTTCCATGCCCAACCATCCTCACATGCCTGACTATCCTTCCATGCCCAACCATCCTCACATGCCTGACTATCCTTCCATGCCCAACCATCCTCACATGCCCGACCATCCTCACATTCCTGACTATCCTTCCATGCCCAACCATCTTCACATGCCCAACCATCCTCACATTCCTGACTATCCTTCCATGCCCAACCATCTTCACATGCCTGACCATCCTTCCAAGCCCAACCCTCCTCACATGCCTGACCATCCTTCCATGCCCAACCATCCTCATATACCTGACCATCCTTCCATGCCTAACCATCCTCACATGCCTGACCATCCTTCCAAGCCCAACCATCCTCACATGCCTGACCATCCTTCCAAGCCCAACCATCCTCACATGCCTGACCATCCTTCCAAGCCCAACCATCCTCACATGCCTGACCATCCTTCCATGCCTGAACATCCTCACATGCCTGAACATCCTTCCATGTCTGACTATCCTCCCACGCCCCAGACCATCCTCACATGCCTGACCATTCCCCCACGCCTGATCATACTCCCATGCCTGACCATCCTTCTACACCTGACCATCTTTCAAAGGCTTGGCCATCCACCTGCGCCCGACCATCCATCCACGCCTGACCATCCTCCCACGCTGACCATTCACTTG
>NW_017307080.1:553758-559587 GCF_000935625.1 Nanorana parkeri
TTTCCCTATTGGATTTTCACAGACAGCAATAAAAACCCAACAGGGGTTCTAAATTATCTCCATTCTATCCAGAACTACAAAAAAGATTTGTCTGTTACATCAGCCTATGGTCTACCAGAACACTGCTGGAAGCGTGTTAAAGTGTATGTAACCCCGACAATAAATGTCTCCTATTTGGCCTATTACATATACTATTATTAGATCGGTTCAATTAGTTGATCCTGCCAGAAATACAGTGAGGAACATAACTCCCCGGCTTCCCATTGACTTACATTATATACAACCATTCCCTCAGGAACCTAACCCCTGCGTAACTTGAGGGCTACCTGTACTCTCATTATCTCAAGTAGTTCCCCTCTGTGGACTACAGGACACCTCCCACTAGGTTATAGCAACAAGGAGAGGGGTTATGTAGTGCTAACACACTTCCTGTTTTAGGGTGACAACACTGCTGCACCATACAGTACAGTGAGGGTTGTCACCCTAGAATAGGAAGTGTGGTACTGGTGGGATCACCAGGTGATAACAAAGGGAATACAGGAATGCAGCCACCACATCTAAATACCAGTAAGCAGCTATAGATTTTATTTTTGTTCTATATAAATGAACCTCTTCAGACCGAGCCTGAGCTATTCGTGTGTGTATGAGGTGAGCCCGGCCACGGATGGTGCTGCCATAGGTGACAGCGCTGTACAGTGGTGTCAGAGGGAGGAAGCGGAGGATCAGCTGAGGGAGGGGGGAGGAGCTCACAGCGGCCCCGTAATTGACTCCAAACAGCTCGGTGCTGTGTGTGCTGCCATGTCTGTATGACCAGAACCCGATCCGAGCCGGGCCCGTCAGCCGTCACCACCACCATGCGGAGGGACAAGGGATGCGGCATGAGGTCGGCCGTAGGCTTTCTGGGCCGGAGGGGCCTACACGGAGACCCCCTTCTGAAGGAGGACTTCCAGAGGAGGAGGCTGCAGGCCTGTAAGAACCTGTACAAAAAGGACCTGCTGGGCCACTTCGGATGTGTCAACGCCATCGAGTTCTCCAACCGCGGGGGACATATGCTGGTGTCAGGCAAGTGACGCTTCTGCCCGACCGCACCCCGATATCAACACCTCCCTATCGACAACCAATGTGTTTACCCCGGGTCACCGTTCCCCTGTCTGCTCTGGGCGAGGGGGGGAGGGGAGAACTCAGCGACACATAATAATGGCAGGCACTTCCGTCCAGGGATTAACTTCAGTTGCTGCAGAACCTCTTGGGGACTCTCAGCTGTCAGTCAGGTCACCATTATATTGTGCAATCTACCAACAGATACGTAGGCTCTGTCTGACTGGATGTAAAGCCAAAACGTTTCTCTTTTTTTGTTCCTTGAGTTCTGGGTAGTGCAGGGTAAACCCACATGTTGGTTTCTTTTGTACCAGGGATCGGCAACCTCGGCACTCCAGCTGTGGTGAAACTACAAATCGCATCATTCCTCTGGGAGTTGTACATGTGGCTGTTGGAGTCTTGCAATGCATCATAGTTCCACAAGAGCTGAAATGCCAAGGTTGCCTACCCCGGTTTGGTGCCGTTTGTGTCCCATTAGGGAGTTCTCCCTTCACTTCCTGTCCTAGAGAAGCAACAGGAAGTGAGAAGATAACTCTCCAAAGTGAACAATGTTACTCTCTTCGGTGACATTCACACTGGCACTCCTCTGTTATGTAAACACAGGACGGATGAAGGAAACGGCAAACTTTACAGATCGCTTTCTTCCGCGTTTCCAAGTCGCTGCCGTTATGTGAGGTTAGCTGTGTTTAGAGTTTCTTATGGTATTCTGGACACACAGAATTGTATCTTCTGGAAATGCACACAGTGTACATGATACCACGTGTATAAGAATGTCCTCCTACATGCAGATCTGTCAGTGTGAGCGAGGCCTTCGGGTCATCATACATGTTACAAGCTGACCATACCAGAACCATGTAATGTGAGCACCTACCGGTCCAATCAGGGAAGCCCTTGTACTACATACGTGTTGGTAGGTGGAAAGGAGATTGTACAGTCAGATTGTGGCGTGTGTGGCCAGCTTTAGAGAGGTGTCCCCCATTGGAAGATTTCCCCTTAGCTCCGGTGACAACGCTAAAATCTTTAATTTCCCCTCACTTCGTGACAGAGGTGTAAATGTCCACAGCGGGACACAGACAGCAATAAAACAACACGGCTCCCCACTCTATCCAAAACTAAAATACAAATGCCGTTACATACACGTTAGAGGAGCCCTCAGAGGACACAGCCTGGCCCAATCTGATGGAGATTGTACAATGAGAATGGGACATGTATTTCCAGCGTCACAAGGATTTGTATGAAGACTCTGCAGACACTGATGAGTCTACCATTGTGTACTGAATGACCAGTGACAGGAAGACGGAGAGATGGAGCTCGCTCACACCAGCTCACACAGTCCCCACCCATAGACAAGGCAATTTGCCTTCACGTCCTCTCGTCTCTGCTCACAGCGTCCCCTCGTCTCCGCCCGCAGCGTCCTCTCGTCTCCGCCCGCAACGTCCTCTCGTCTCTGCCCGCAACGTCCTCTCGTCTCCGCCTGCATCGTCCTCTCGTCTCCGCCCGCAGCGTCCTCTCGTCTCCGCCCGCAGCGTCCTCTCGTCTCCGATCACACCAATGTGCCGTGTTGGTGTGCGCTAACATAAGAACCGGTTACATTTTTACACAGTGTGTTGTGATGTTCTGCACTGTACTCTGGTACATAGAGTTGAATGCAGTGTCGTTTTGTGATGTTTCAATAAAGCTATGAGGGGAAACAAAAGTAAACAATGCATTATAACGGGGGGCATCTTCGGTCCTCCGGCTGTGCTTTAAAGCCGACCTTTACCCATATCTTTAAAATAACAAAAAAGACACCTTAAGAAATGTTGAGTAATGACAATCTACAAACACATACTTCTAGATAATTGCCGGCTTTATATTCTTTATATATCTTATTTTTCTTTTCTTTCCCAGTCTTCTGACAGTTGCCATGTTTACTAAAGGCAGATTAATAAATTTCCCTTTACTTCCTGGAACATGTGACCATGCACATCATCTGAGGGGAGGAAAATGCCTTTTCCTGAGATCTCATGAGATTTCCCAGCAATGCTCTGCTGATGTCACCTTCCCAGGATGCAATGTTTGCAACAGGACCAGGATGTGGAAAACAGTCATTGTACATAAAAGAAACATCTGTTTGTTTATCTAATAAATGTAAGATGATTTCATATCAGCATGCAGAGCTGCATACTGAGGTGACTTTTAGGCCCCGTTCACACCTGGGCGTTTTGTAGCGCGTTCCTACGCTCTGCAAAACGCTCAAACACCGAAATCCCATTATTTCCTATGGGTATGGTTCACACCTGGGCGTATTACAGGCCATATGAACGCGCTACAAAATGCCCTACGCCCAAAGAAGTACAGGAGCTTCTATGGGGCGTATTTGCCACGCGTATCCATTGGGATACAGCCAGGTAGCCCTCGGAAACGCGCGTTTGTCGTGCGTTTTTACCTCAAATCACGGTAAACGCACGAGGCGCGCATATTCAATACGCCTAGGTGTGAACCCAGCCTTAGTCAAACGGGTTAAAGGTCTGCTTTAACTACAAATCCCAACATGCCTCTGCCTGTAACTGTCAGTCTTGCAGTGCCTCCTGGGACTTGTAGTTCCACAACAGCTGGGGGGCTGTAGTTGCTCACCCCTGCATTATAACAGCGCATTGCGCCACCCCTACACAACACACACACATACCAGTATCAGTTATGTTTTATTAGGGATCCACCAATACCGAGTATTTGGGCCAGCTCGTACTCAGCCAAATGCTCTGATACTTACCCCGATACTGGAACATCCGGTCAGAAGGAATCTCGCCTGACAGCTTCCTGATTGGCTGGGAAGTTGGCTTCACTTGTTGCTAGGCAGCCTGGCTTCCTGACCAATCAGGAAGCTGGATGGCACGTCATCACCCGCCGCCCAGCTTCCTGATTCTCGATTCCAGATACTCGATACAGAAAAACCAGTATCGGCGCATCCCTACTTTCTGTATCATGTGTAATTCTGGCCATGTGCGCATCAGTTGTGTAAGATATGATTGTGTATAACAGTCCGATATCAGGAAGGATTATTTCATGCAACGCAAAGTTTATTGGGAAAATCCAACAAAATAAGGGATCCTTTTAAAATGTATTAATTTGCCTCATACCAATCGGAATCTTCTAACCAATGTGATTACGGTAATTAAAAATAAGTCGGATGAGATTGGCCTGGTATTGGAAAATAAACAACAAGTGACTGAATCCGAATATCGAAAGCGGTGGGATTGTAGAGCTCTGGAATGCTTTGTAAACATTGCACAGGTCTAGAGAGGGAACCATACAGCTTTGTATATCTGTTTAGATTAGGACCCCTGTCATGTTTGTACTGCTATCTGGGGCTGTGTTAGAGAGATTTTCCCTCACTTCCTGTTCTGAGTGAGTAAAATCGATGAAAGGGAAGCGGAAATCTTGTCTGTTAAAATGATTTCAGCAGGGCAGGAAGTGAGGAGAAATTTTTGTAATGCAGGTCAAGATTGCAGTAAAAATCTGACAGGGGACCTAACCTTTCCCTACTCTATCCACAGTTTGGGCTTAGAGAGGAAAGCAAGGATTTGTAAAAGTTAACCCTTGCAGTGGGGCTACTGAATAAAGAAGAAATACTCGCCTGATCCTCAATCCCACCTGGCTGCTAGACTGGTCCCTGCATCCTCTTCTACCCTGGGCTCCGGCTGTCTAAGGACCCGTAATACAGGTTCATTAGATGCGAGGACATCAAGGGACATTTCACTGCCAGAGTGGAGGGGGAGAGAGGTGAGCAGTCACTCTCCCCTAGAGAAAAAACAAGCAGTTAACCCTTTAAGTGTTGGGTAGCCCCATTGCAAGGGTTAAAATACTGCGTTTGTCTCACTTGAGGAGATTTGCTCTCACTTAGTCTGACACCTGTGATCTGGACAGGAAGTGAGGAGAAATGTCCCCAAGAGTGACACAAACAGCACTGCAATCCTAACAAAGAATCTCACCCCCTCCCAGTTCTAGAACCAATCATGTTCTATCTGTATGTGCCATTGTTAGGAGATTTCCCTTTACTTCCTGGACTGTGTGACACCCACTGAATAGACAGAAAGGGAGGGGAAATCTTTCCAACGCAGGCACGGAAGAGACTGACAAAGGATTTCATTCTTCCTTTCTCTGTCCAATACTGAAAACCTCCTCTGGCTGTATCTGTCTCTAGCTGACATCACGTGTATGGGGTAAGTGAGACAGAAAGGAAACATGGAAGACATGAAGGCTGTCAGTGCTGAGCTCTTAGGGCCCATTCACACCACATCCAGATCATATCCATTGTTTCCGGACCTAAAATGCATCCTAATGTATCCCAACAGCTTGAAAAATCCTCTTGTCTGTGACAAGAGGACGCCGAAACCGGACGAGTAGCTTCCTGGCCGGCTGTTGTAATTAAACGGCTCGGCCTGGAGCTTTACATTCAAACTAGGGATGTCCCAATGCCACTTTTTCAGGCCCAAGTACAAGTACAAGCACATCCCCTCATGTACTTGCCGATACCAATTACCGATACTTTTTCTTAAAGGGACAGGTGACTTTAAATGATCCATAGTACAACTACATGTTATGTACTATGGATCATGGTTTAACCTATTCATGTTAGCAGTGGAGAATTGTAACTCTATTGCTGGAGTGTAGTGGAGGTGTGTGCTGTACATATGTACTACATATACATTACACACGTCCAGTACACTATAGCAATAGATTTACAGCCAT
>NW_017307080.1:560693-562375 GCF_000935625.1 Nanorana parkeri
ATTCAAACGATCGAACATCTATAGTGACGCCCGATTGCTTGTATTGGCAGAAGAAAGTAGTCACTCGCACTCCATCATATTAAAGTCAATGCTGTTTATTGACTGAGATAACACACATCTCCTTAGCGCTAAGGAGATGTGTGTTATCTCAGTCAATAATAATATGACGGAGTGCGAGTGACTACTTTCTTCTATCTACATTTCACGGAGGCATCCGTTGTCACTACCGCACCCACCCAGTTGGATTTGGGTTTTTGTCCGGTCAGGAGTGCGATGGGACAGGAGGATTACATTGCTTGTATTGGCAGCCGCTGTCACTGCCGCTGCTGGTCCTGAGATCCGCTGTGCCCGGTGCGGCTCTGTGACCGGAGATCAAAGGTAGATCAGTACACAATCTCCCTCTGATCTGCCGCCGCTGTCCAGCTTCAGAAGTTGGGGAGAAGCTGGTGAAGCAGATCTCTTTGGGGGTCCCCAGGTGACAGGGGTCTTTGGGACCCCTGATGTCTCCATAAAGAGGACCTATCATGTAAATTGGGGGGTTTCTTAGCCCCCCATGTGAGAGCAATAAAGTGAAGTTTAAAGAAAAGAGTAATCAAAAAATTAAAGAAGCATAAAAACCCACGCAAACATGTGTCGGGTGCACCTACGTGCGAAAACGACCATTGTGCCGCACATGTTACATATCGCCGCGAGTGAGAGCAATAATTTTAGGGCCATCAATCACTGATAACACTAAACTGATAAGCAGTAAATGCGTTTAAAGTTTCGCCTATGGTCAATTTTGGGTGTGATGGCTTCTTGCGATTTTGCGGGCGCGCGCAATTTTAAGGCGTGACATGTTTGGTGTCTGTTTACCTGACGTGACCCCGTCTTTTATGTTTTATCAAAAATATGGGTAAGAATAAACGTTTAACATAACATAGGGAAAACATTTTTTTTCCGAAATGTAGGGTACTTTTTTCATTATGTAGTAAAAAAGAATCCCCCAATGTTTACATTGTATTCTGACAGTGGCTGCTGTCAGCTGATTGGCAGCCGAGAATTTTCCAACTGATCCATTCAATCAGCTAATCGGAGGGATGTCGGGAGGAAGGGTGCCGACAGCGGCACCCACTGTGCAAAGTTTGGCTGGGTCATCTGGAACCATCGGCTTTAGTAAAGTTTTACCATAAAGACACTCTAAAAATGACAGGTAAAAGCACAGGAAATCGGGTATTTGACCTCACAACCTTTCTATAAATATGTTGGAATTCACGTGCAGTGTGCCTTTGAACTTGCCAGAAAATGTGACTTCTCCAGGAACAGTCCATTCCTTAGCACAGCCCCCTCCCTCCTTCAATGTCATGACATGTCCTTGTCTCTTCCAGGAGTGTCTAATTAGTGTCTGTGCTGGCCCAGTTCCTCTGCCCTTCCCCTCACCTCCATTTGTGTAGCCGCCAGTGAAGGAGCGAAGGGGAATATATTGGTGTCAGTTGAGTGACAGCTGAGTCTGCTGGAGCTGCTTCCATCACTTCCAAGATGGTGGCGCCCAGCAGCAGTCTCAGGGGTTTTGGATGTCTACACAAGGGAGGCTTTACAGGTAAATAACATTCCTACAATGCAATAATTACACACAGTATTCAATGGGAAGATTTTTGTTGAAATAAATAGTCTGTAAACAGGTTCTCTTTAGGTGCGAAATG
>NW_017307080.1:562427-577048 GCF_000935625.1 Nanorana parkeri
GGAAGATGGATCATACAGATATTTCAACTTATTTGTATATGTTAGGGATACTCGCCCAAATGCTCCGATACTTGCCCCTGATACCCCAGCCAATCCGCATGTAATGTCCCAGCTTTCTCATTGGCCGAGAAGCTGGCTCCATCCTCAATTGCATCAAGCCGGCCAAACAGCTTGTAGCGGGCTTCCCCGCCAATCAGGAAGCTGGGCGGTGGGTAATGACCCACCTCCCTGCTTCCTGATTGGTCAGGAAGCCGACTTGATGTTGTTTGGCTGGGAAGTCCGGTTCCCTGCCAATCAGCATCAAGCCAGCTGTTTGTCACAAGCTGAAGAAGATGTGGCGACTTAGTGGTTAGCACGTCTGCCTTGCAGCACTGGGGGTCCCTGGTTCAAATCCCGGTCAGGACACTATATGCATGGAGTTTGTATGTTCTCACTGTGCTGGGTTCATTCGGGATAAGGCCGCACTGCTATGTACTTATATGGGTTATGTCACAGAGGAAGAAAAAGAAGAAACAATATAAACTATACCATGTCCCTTTTTAGCTGCAGACATAATGTCAATCTGAGGTTAGGAAATAAACAAGTAGCCGGAACATGTAAGTCCTCCCCCTCGCTCTTCGTCTTATCTCTGGGCCTCCTTGTGAAATTTTACTTGTATGCTAAAAATAAACCATCCTGCCAATCAGCTGCTCGTCTCCTCAGTTTAGTAACTACAAAACAAATCTTAAAACAGAAGTCATCAACTTGCACAACTAGATCGATTGTTTATGGACTATATATTGATAGTATCAAATGAACTCCAGTTATACTGGTAATGACTCCAGAGAAGATGTATGCACCGATCCTGCAGCCTGGTTGGTTGGATAGGGAAACATCCATATAACAGCACTGTGAAGAAAACATACATGTTTTCTTCACAAAACAAACCTTGTTTTGAATAATATATATAAATATATATTTAAAGAACATTGAGGAAAGGGTTGTTATTACACATA
The DNA here is from genome assembly GCF_000935625.1 of Nanorana parkeri. Taxonomy (NCBI): domain Eukaryota; kingdom Metazoa; phylum Chordata; class Amphibia; order Anura; family Dicroglossidae; genus Nanorana; species Nanorana parkeri. Next base: position 563,423 of record NW_017307080.1, read on the forward strand.
GCAGGTGGTATAGACATGAGATAGTTGCTAAGTTGGAAAATCAGGTGACAATCTCATGTCTGTGGGTGACTCTCTGAAGCTGTCAAGAAATGAAGATATTTCAAGGGTATTAAAAAGACATTCTTACTTTTCCTCATGGCTTCGTCCTACACCACAGCCAATGCCGAGATTGGCTTTTTTGGCAACCCAAGGAGCTGTGACATTGCTCGGGCTTAGAGATTGGCACCCCCATCACAGGGAAGCAGGTCACATGCTCCTCCATACCTAGAATTTTCAGGTAGTGTCACCGACTGTAGGGGAGCAAGGAGCTGCAAAGGAGTGCAGGTAAGGTGAGTATGTGGGGAAAGAGGGCATCTCTCTGGAGACCCCATCACTGCAAGCTGATCACCTCGTTAATAAATATTTGTTTTCTGAACTGCCTGAAAAGACTTTCCGAAGACATGTATTAGAATGCTATGATCCTATAAGGCCTGGTTCACACCTGAGCGTTGAACGCGCTACAAAACGTTCGACGAACGCTCTACAAAACACTCAAACATCTAAATCCCATTGTATTCAATGGTTCTGGTTCACACCTTGCCGTATTTCCGCCCGTCCAAACGCGATAAAAAACGGCCTACGCCCAAAGAAGTACATGTACTTCTTTGGGGCGTTTAGGTCTCGCGTTTCCATTGGGATACAGCCAAGTAGCCCACGGAAACGCGCGTTTGTCGCACCGCGAATCGCGGTAAAAACGCGCGACGCGAACTGCGCGACAAACGCGCATATTCAATACGCCTAGGTGTGAACCCAGCCTAACAAAAGACCAACTTAACACCAAGTATCATTCTCTAAATCGCAGCTGTCGCCTCTGCCAGCCAGTTAGGCACAGTCACTATGTGGTTGCTTCCTGATGCTCCATTTAAATAAGGTTCGGCTAAGCCAAGCTTGCAAAATAATGGCGCCGCCTGACGGTGCCTGGGTCTAATCCCAAGGCGGGTATACATGGGCTTTATAAACCCGAACAGATTCCTCCATCAACTTTTATGAGCAAGGAATCCCTTGCTGTTGCAATAACTGGACAGAGCTTGCGTCTGTTTGGCAGCTGACCTTCAATCAGCTGATCAAGGGATGCCGGGTGGAAGCGTGCTGAGATCGGCACCCACACAGCGAATTTCATCTGGTTCATCAAGAAGCGGGCAACATTTTCTGCATGTATAGACTATATAAGGCTGGCCATACACTGCTCCGAGTCCTGCTGACTCTACTCTGACTGGCCCTGTCGGCACCACTCCTTTCGACGAGTATATTTTTTTCAATTTACCTTTATCGAAGAAGCCAGCCCGAAATTTGTCAGCCGAGCGATGACTGCAATCGGCCAATAGTCGCAGTGCCTGGCCAGTTTACCTGTCCTCCAGACTCCAGGCTGAGATATCGACTACTAGAAGCAATATCATATTATATAAAGTGAAAGAGGCAAAGAAAACAAATCGATTTGTTTTTCCCTGTGAAGTTTTCCTGTTCTGTATTGTTTGGGACAGTTTGATGTAACCCATCAATTTACTAGGAATCAGCTGATTTATTCCATGTTCTATGAAAAACAAGTGGTGTTCTGGTGGTTAACGCGTCAATACCGGCATGTTAAACCTCCTTCTTTGTCAGGCCGGTTTTCAGTGCTGAGAATGACTACGTCATGCAACACTTTTTTTTTTTAGCATTTTTTGAGACAGACCGTGCTTTCTTTTGGTGGTATTCAATAACTGCTTTCTTTTTTGTTTGTTTACTATGGAAAAAAAGATGGTTTCCCATACCTTCTGTTATAAAACATGGCAAATACAAAGGCCCCCAAAAAAGGCCTCGCGGTATACTGAGACGCCACAGCTGAAACGGATCCCGACAATTATGTCTGGATCCGCCCAGCTGCGTGAGTGACAGCTGGCTCTGCCTATCTAGAGGCAGAGCCAGCTGTACCTGCCCCCTACCCCGTCCGTTCCGCCAGTCATCGCTTGAGGGGCGCCCCTGTCACGGCTCTCTGCAGTGACAGGATCGAGAAGTGAGTGAACGCCGGTATGTGTTCGCTCACTTCCCGATCTACTGAGCCGACCTGTGACAGTTTCATTGTCACAGGTCGGCTCAGATTATGAGGCTGAGTGAAAAGCACTCGCCTCATAATTCTCCTTTAACCTCTTGCCGTCCGCCCGTAGTAAAAAAACGGACGGACGGCACTGCAGCATCTGCGGGTTGCCGTCTCCAGACGGCAATTTTTTTCTGCTCGCGCGCGCCCCCTAGCGGGCACGCACGGGCAGAAAAGGCCCGCTAAATGCACACACCCGTTACCGGGTGTTTCACATATAGGCGATAGTGCTTGGTAATGGTACACGAGATGCATTAAACGTACGGGTCGTACACAGAGGGTGGTGGAGAAGGGGTTAATGTACAGGTCAAATACAGTAAGAGGATGCAGTTAACTTACAGATGTGCAGGATAAGGGAGGTGAAGGGGTTAATATGCATGTCAGAGGAGCGGCTTCTGCATGCCCGGGTGTGACATACAGACAGGAACAGAAGGACATACAGGTACATTCTTTCTGAACAATGGGGTTGTGAACTGGGTAGGGCTGTAACCAACTAATCATTTGATAATGAGAATAGTTGTCAACTATCGTTCCAATGCATTGCGATTGCAAACATTGTTCATGCAGTTTTATTTTGAAGTAAACTTTGTAACACTGCATTTGTGTTTTTGATTTAAATTAAGGATGGTATATTTTTATCTGAATAATCCAAAAAAATAATCGGCCAACTAATCGATTATGAAAATAATCATTAGTTGCAGCCCTAGAACTGGCCATATATTTATAATGGCTGGTCTGCAGGTAGGTAAAGCTAAAGTCGGGGCAAACCACTAAATACCTAATAAGGGAGCTTTTTTACCTGCCAAAGGGATTTGTAATTCTCTCAATCCAGTCCTGAGATTTACACAGATCTGCCACACCACAGAACCCTATCTGGCAGAGCAGGAGACCTGTTTTATTTTTCTGCTGCAGTCCAGTAACACAGGTCTCCTCCTCACCCCCACCCTGTGACTGGGTAAATAAAGGGGAAAGCAGCATACAAATAAGCTTAAAGGAGAACTATGAGGTGAGTGCTTTTCACTCACCTCATAGTTCTAGCCGACCTGTGACAATGAGACACTGTCACTGTGCTCTCGTCCTCTTTGAACATGCTCCTTGCACTGCAGGACAACTGATTGACTCTTCATGCTGCTTCTCCCAGTCTGAATTCTTCTGTACATGGGCTGCAAGAAGCTGATACTAAGTTAAATTCAACTACTGCTTACTTTAATAAAATAAGCATAAGGATGTATTAATGAATATAAAGCGGCATGAATGTCTTATTCATCTGTCTGGAGTTCCACTTTTCTTTTCTTTTATTCCTCTTTATTGGATTTTTTTCAATTGTACATAATAATACTTTACAGTCACATAATTAATAATTAACATAATTATACAGCCATACACAAACAACCAACATTTGAAATATTGCTAGTCTCACTACTTGGTCCATATTTTAGTATCTACATTTCATAGTCAGCCCCGAACAATCTTCAGATTATGTTTACCAAATCTTCACTCAGCTGCTCACATGACCCACCTCATTCCATTAATACCCTTCTACCTCCACATGTATACCGTGATATTTCTATCGCTATATTTAATATTTCATGTTAATATTTGTGCATTATTTAGGTGTTTCACTCTTAAATAATATAACTTTTCCCAAATTGTATTTTATAGTGTATAGTTTTTATATATATATTATACATTTCTATTACATATCCTCTCTTTATTCATTATATCACTCCCCCTCTACCCCTTCCTCTAGTGATTTTAGTGAATGTTATTTATTTATTTAAAATGTACCCCCCCCCCCCCCTTACCTTTTACTTTAAAATCAAATCGCTATCAAAGTGAACGTTCGCTTATACTATTAGTGAATTTAGTGATCTAAGTGGAGCCAGACCAGGCATGGAAAGCCGTGGAGACCATATTTTCCAAAATTTCCCCAAACATCCTCTATGTATAAAAATCATTCCTTGTTTCAATAATATTTGGTTAACCTGTGTACACCACTCCTCCAATGTGGGGGAGTTCCACTTTAATCAATTAAAATCACCATCATGTTACTACAGGAAGCCCCTATCCTCTATGAAGGTTTATTCTTTAAATTGCCATTTGAATAATAATGTTCTCTTGTTTTCCTGTTACAGGAGGGGATGACCGCCGTGTCTTGCTGTGGCATATGGAGAAAGCCATTCACTCTAAAATCAAACCCATCCAGCTGAAAGGAGAGCACCATTCAAACATCTTCTGCCTTGCTTTCAACAGTGGCAATTCCAGAGTGTTTTCTGGAGGTAAGTCCCACCCACCTCTTCTAGAGCCAGGAAACCCGTCTCTTTATTTGTATAAAAGCCAAGTTGTATATAAAGAAATGACATCGAACACATTGCTTCAGATTTATTTATTTTTCCGCATGTAGGTGCAGTTTTATAGTGTCCCAAATTATGCTGTCAGGAAACATTAAAGCCCAATTTTAGTTCAACAATAACAATAAGAATGTTTTTAAGCTGCGGCTGTAGAAAGACACTGATAATGAAACGTCTTGCAGTTAGCCCATAGCAGCCGAACATCTTACACCCCAGCATTATGCTGCAGAGAAGGATTGCTGCTTTCTACATTAGAGCAAGCGGTCTCTCTGCAGCAGTTTGACTAAACTCCCACTGAGTAAGGCTGTCCAATCAAGAAAGGTAAAGAGCTAGAGCTGTCCAATTGGCAAAGCTCATGCTCCCTACTAATTGGAAAGCTGTAGCTCTGACGATGCAAGGGGGAGTGTTGGACCTCTGTAGAGAATCCACTGCTCTCACACAGATGGCAGAGGGCATTCACTGCAGTGAAATGATGGAGTTGAAGATTTTCTGTTGGTTCTTGGGGGTATGGTGCTAGGTTGGCGACAACTGTAAGACACAAACAGTGTTGCACTGCTGATGCTACATTCAGATTAGAATGCCGAAAAATGAACTATGGGTAGGCCATCTATTATGTGTTCCAACGATAGACCGCCTCTCTGTAGGATTGCTTAGGAATTTTATGCACATGCACAGAAGAAGCAAATGATTGTTCATGAAAGGGTACAGAAGTATAGCCATCCTTTTAGGCCCTGTTCATACCTAGGCGTTTTGTCGCACGTTTTTGCCCATGCTGAAACGCTCAAGACAAGAAATCCCATTTATTCCTATGCACAACACTACCATCACACATGAGCGTAGTGTTGTGTGTAGAAAAACCCCTGTCACTGGAAAAAGTACACAAGCTTCTTTCTATCAAATTACAGCGGCAGAGGGGGGATTTCTCAAAACTAGAGCAGGCAAAATCTGGAGCAGATTTGCACTGCGGCCAATCAGCATATAATGTGTCACAATCTGCTCACAAAAACGCATGATTTGATGTATGCACAAAAAATAGCAAAGTCGCGCAGAGAAAACACGCCTAGCTGTGAACGGGGTCTAAGTCTCTGTGCACACCTAGGTGTCTTGTTTTAAAAAAGCGTAACAAAATGCTCGGGACAAGGAATCCCATTCATTTCTATGGCCCCTGTTCACACCTGAAAGAATTGTCACGCGTTTCCCATTGACGTTTATGGGACCAAAAAGCGCTGTAATCTGCCAAAAAGTAGTTTATATACTCTTTCCAGCGACAGGCTTTTTTCTGCTTGCGACCAAACGCTAAGATGTGGACAGGGGCCATAAACATGAATGGGATCCATTGTCTTGAGCGTTTTGTTGCACTGAGCTTTGAGTGACAAACGCCTAGGTGTAAACAGAACCTAAATTGTGTCCTCCCTAAACTGCCTTTAGTGTGTGTTTGTAGTCACCTTGGGCTGACTATGTTGTGAATAATTCTGTACATTTGGCAAGGAATTCTGAAATGAAGATATTGGTGATATTGATGCATTACATTCCAGTAATACTTTGAAATGGTCACCTATCTATAGATGGTTGATTTACTTGCAGTGTGTTTTAAGCCTTCTTTAATTGCCTTCTAGGAAATGATGAACAAGTGATCCTCCATGATGTTGAAACGTATGTACTATTAATGTCAGTTTCGGTGATCTTGGATTGATATACATCACTTTACATTTGATCTACAATATTTTCTTATTTCCCTGTAGTGGGGAGACGTTGGATGTGTTCGCTCATGAGGAGGCGGTATACGGTCTGTCTGTCAGCCCTGTGAATGATAACGTGTTTGCTAGTTCATCAGATGATGGCAGAGTACTGATCTGGGACATTCGGGAGTCTCCACAAGGAGGTGAGAAGGTTCACATCATGGGTGAAATAATGATTCCACCCAATATAAGCCATGGATGGGGATGTGTTGTAAAGCACACAGGCTTCTTGCTTGCCTCACACCTTTACAAAGTATATAAATGCAGCCTGGAGTATTCTGTACATCACACTGCAGAAAACAATCTGTGATAGGTGGAGAGCTCAGTCACATGACTTTGACAAACCATTTGAACGGGCTTTCCGCTTTCTGAAATTTTTTCCATATTATAGGGGCTTTGGAGTTCCAAAGCAAGTGAAGTGGAAGGCACATTTGTAAAGATTACAGCTGTGCTCTTTAAATAAGCCATTGTTTTTTTGGCCTTAAAGCAGAACTCTGGCCAAAAATGTTCTTAACCCTTGCAGTGGCGCTACCCCTGCACTGCAAGTGTTAAGTGGTCGTTTTTGTCTAGGTCCTACAAAAAAACATGTGCCTCACTCCCCCTCTGCCTCTAGTCATCACGTTCTATACACAGTGTATTGGGCGTGAGAATGCCAAGGGACATACCATATCTGCAGATGGTATGTCCATCAAGCTTCAGGGGCTGGAGTAAGCAGCCAGTCGGCTCCGCGGTTCAGGTGAGTATAACTTTTTTTTTTTTTTAGCACCTAGACTAAAATGAGCACTTAACTCTTGCAGTGCAGGGAAAGCCCCACTACAAGGGTTAAGATTTTTTTTTGCTTGGAGTTCTGCTTTTTAAGCAGTGGTATATCTGTATATCTGCAGTAAAGCTAAACCGAGTCTTTATTAAAAAAGCCTTATAATAGAAAATAAACATAATTCTCTACCAACATAAAAAAAAAAACATGCTGCAATATTATCTGCATATTTAGGATTAATAATAACTTGCTTTACCAACACGCACTAAACAATAACGCATAACTTTTATGTGTTTAATGAAACCATTTGTCCAGAAAAAAAATGTTTGTTTATTAATAATTGTCTTCGACAGCAAAAGTAAAGATCTGTAATAATATTTACAAGTTCGAATAGGTAGAAGATATGATGGGGTTAATGTAAGAGTATGTGTGTCCTCAGAAACATGGGCGGCGAGACGTGAGGAGACTTATGGCAGTGTCGATAGGTGGAAACAAATGACGCAAATGCATTGTACATGGTCCATTATGTCATCATACATGTAGTAGGACATATGTAAAAATTGAACTTTTAGGCCCCGTTCACATACATGCACTATTTTTGTGTGTGATTGCTTTGCACTGAAACGCAGGGCATTGCGGTACCACACATGTTACAGGCAACCACACTGCTTGTCTTCAGTGCCATTGAAATGAATGGTACCACCACGTACCATGTCCCCTCCCACCCCAGAACGCGGGGAGGCATTGATTATGCGACCCAGTGTGTTTAGGCCATGGGACTGTGCGATGAACGCATTGGATGGTATGAACAGGCCCTTAAAACGGATACATTTGCAGTCAGTAACCTCTATGGAGATAATAGAAAGGAGTAGGAGGACCTTTCCCAGAAAGTGATAGAAGGAGATCTATATTGAATAGCAGAATGTTTCACAATTAAGTAGAAAGAGGAGATTAGGAGTAAGAAGAGGACCACATAAAGCAGACATTCCTGTGTTAAGCTAGCCATACACTATTTGCAATTTGCACAGTGGGTGCTGCTGTCGGAACCCTTTCGGCCAGGATCCCTCGATGAGCTGACCGAAGGAGCTGACCTGAAAATCTTTGAATGAACAGAGCCGGCAGCCAATGAGCTGTCAGCTCTGTTTGGGTATTCTGACAGATGCTGCCAGAATACAAATGAAACAGCAGGATTCCTCAATCAAAACTCGTAAAAGCATTGATGGAGGAATCGATTATTTTTTATTTATTTTTTTTCTTCAACCTGTGGGTTGAATGTATGGCTAGCTTTAGGAAATATCAAGTGATCTGTTGTCTATAGGGTTATTAATGAAATAAGAAATACATTTCTAGACCAATGGTGTTATAACAAAATAAGAAAAGTTAATGTTTTATCGTCTAGTGGGGAGTCAGTAAAGCACTACTGATGACCAATTCCAAACATTACACTTGTGTTATCCCACAAAAGACAAATATAACTGTTGTGTTATCCCACAAAAGACAAATGTAATCGTTGTGTTATCCCACAAAAGACAAATATAATCGTTGTGTTATCCCACAAAAGACAAATATAAGTGTTGTGTTATCCCACAAAAGACAAATATAAGCGTTGTGTGATCCCACAAAAGACAAATATAATCGTTGTGTTATTCCACAAAAGACAAATATAAGCGTTGTGTTATCCCACAAAAGACAAATATAAGCGTTGTGTTATCCCACAAAAGACAAATATAACTGTTGTGTTATTCCACAAAAGACAAATATAACTGTTGTGTTATTCCACAAAAGACAAATATAACTGTTGTGTTATTCCACAAAAGATAACAATTGTTTATCTGTTAAGACCATAAGATATGAATGTTTGTGCTTCACGGAGAGACACTAACATTTACCTATCCAGATAGATCCCCTAGATTCCTTTCATTGGAGTAGGCCAGCATGCTGCTGATACAAACTCCTGATCTGAATAAGCTTCTTGTTTTATGCTTCCACTGTTCAGCTGCATTGATGTTGTTTTATAAATATATGAGTATGATGATAATAATGATTAGGGGAGATGCTCTGCATATTAATTAACATGGCTGCTGAGGTCTTTAGCACAGTTATGCGTTTGGTGATGCAAAGGCTCAAGCAGTGGAAGTGACCCGTGTGTCTATTTTTTTAATTAATATCATCATATCTGGATTGGCTGCACTATGATCTCACTGAATAAGCTAGGGGAAGCTTTATCAATTTAAATGCAAAATATCATCAGCAGTTATTTATTTGCACTTCCAGCTGACTAAATCATCATCATCTTGGAATGGCATCCAAAAAACAACTGATGTGGTGTTACCATACATTGTTTATAATTAATCTATGGTGTTTACACCCTTTCTATTTCTTGATAGTGTCCCGTATCATTAATTTAGTAATTTAAATAATGGGGTAACTCTTCCTTAAGCTGGCCATAGAAGGCACAAACCTTGGGCGATGAATCAGCTGAAATTTGAGCCATGGGTGGCCCTGTCCACACCAGCTAACTCAATTAACTTTAAAAATTGACTGAGCCGGGTGGAAAGCCGGACAGTGACTGCATCCGGGGGAGATGCATGCATCCACACTGTTAAGCGTATGTGGAGGAATCTATTATATTTCTCATGGTCAGCCCAGGACAGCATGTATGTATGGTGCCCATACACTGTACGATTATCGTATGAGAATCGCGGGAAATCCCACGATTGTACGATAATCGCGGGAAATCCCACGATCGTACGATAATCGCAAAGTGTATGAAAGGTGTGCGACCGTTTCCACTGTACGGTCGCACACCTTTCGTCGAACAAGCAGGCTTAAAAACCCACCGAGAATCGTACGATTCTCGGCGGGTTAGTGGCCTGCTTGTTCGACGACTGCCGAACGGGCCGGTGTGCACACGCACACACTGCCCGTTTGCAGTCCTCGGAAGCCCGCCCCTCATTCCAGTCATCGGAAGCCCGCCCCCCACAGGGGCGGGCTTGCGATGATCGCAAGTACGATGTGCCTGTCCAAGATGAACAGATCGTACGAGCTTTTAATAAGCTTACGACCATCGCAAGATAAAAGCCTTGTGATTGTCGTAAGGTGTATGGGCACCTTTAGACAGGAGCAGCAGTGAGACTCATCTACTGGGACCCCTTTGTTCTCCGGCAATAACGGAACTGTTCCTCTGCAGAGGGCCGCCTATTGGTATGGTCAGGTCTAGGCATCCATGTACTATGTTGTTCTTATTTTAAAGATATGGGTAGCGGTCCGCTTTAAGAGAGGTGCTTGCATTTCCAACAGAAGAGTATTCTGATAGATAAAGCCTGCATTTTGTCCCCCCTCGCACCCAGCAGAAGAAATAGCAGAGTTGTGCACATGGGATACTTCCGATATCTTCTTGTGAATAGGGAAGATCTATAGAAATGTCAAAGAGGTGGATTTGGCTATAAAGGGTCAGTCCATCCAGAACTGTTTTTCTGCAAGCCGGAGAGTTTAACCACCTTGTTGTTATATCTTTTAGAGACTCCAGCGACGTGATCTTTGTGCCATTAGAATGGTGTCTCATATTCCCCGTGGAACTTCTCATTTACGGTATATTGTGGAGATTACAAAAGGAGGAGGAGTGATAACACTGCAAGGTGGATGAGAACACAGTCCGAAACTAAGGCATATAGATCCCATTACTGGAGTCCTATAGAGTTAGGAGGAGGCAGAAGTTGACTTGCATCACGTGATTCCCTTCTTAGAGTGGATTGACCCTTTAAAACTGTGACTTCTGTGCTTAACAACATGATGTCTAATTGTCTTCCTTCTATCATTAGATCCTTTCTGCTTGGCCCATTACCCATCTGCCTTCCACAGTGTCATGTTTAACCCTGTAGAGCCCAGGCTGTTGGCCACGGCCAATTCTAAAGAGGGAGTTGGACTCTGGGACATCAGGAAGCCACACAGGTGAGATACTGATTTATATCCAAAGTGATTGACAACATATGTTCCCTATACCTCTGTTTCCCACAGCACTGTAAAGTGCAGCTTATATGTAAATTTGTAGGTAGGTTATAGAATGACTGCAAATGGTTTACATATAGAGCCGTGGTCATGTGACACACATTGGGCTTTTCAAGAAAAAGGAACTGTTTTGTCTTCAAATTATGTAATCAGTGATATAGAGGTGTGTGTGTGTGTGTCATCATCAAACATCCCCCTTCATGATATCTATATGAAGAGCAGGGCAAAGTGACAGGTTCATATTAATGCAGATCTCCTCAGCCTCTTATGCTTGCCTTCCTTTTACTCCAGCACAACTCACTTATGTCACCAGGGCAAAGGTCCTGTGTAAAGTACAATTTTTCTGCAGTCATAATACAGGGCAATGGACTCCCTGTGTAAGCGCTGTCACATGGAAAGTGGGTCACCTGCTCCTCCATTGCCAGAAGTACTGCATGGAAATTAAGAGAAAGGTAAAGGTAATAGAAAGGTAAAGGTAAAGCCTGTGGGTAAACAAAGAAAATATAACAGATTCCTCCATCATCACTTACAAGCTTTGATCGAGGAATCTACCCGTCTTCATGGTATTCTGACGGCGGCCGCCAGAATACCTGAACAGACTCGGCTCTGTTCATTCAAAGATTTTCCAACAGGCTCCTTCAATCAGCTCATCGAGTGATGCCCGCCGAAAGTGACAGCGGCACCTACTGTGCGAATTTCGTCTGGTTCATCAAGAACCGGCCTAAATTCATATAGTGTGTGTGGCCACCTTAAGAATATGCTACTAGGGATATTTGGAAGTTGAGGAGGTTTAAAGAAAACCTGTTGAAGCACATGCTTGCTTTAACATGCCACATAGTTGCACAGTACAGCGTGGGTGATGATCTTATATTTGTGGGTGCTTGCAGACATTGATAGCTGACAGTTCTAAAAGCAAATACTGATTGTCTAGATTGGACTATTTTGTGTGACCAGCCTTGTTTTTTGTTAGTTGAGCTAGGAGGAGATGAGCAATGCAGCAAGCATGCATGTGCAGCCAACCATCATTTGATGTCTATGGTCAGCTTTACTTTGAATTTTCTGAAATAAAGAGCTGCGGGTTGTGCTCCCTGTTTAGTAGGACTATACAAGGATTGTGCTTTACTGCCCCTGACTCCTAATACAAGCTGGCAGTTAGGTCAGACTGGTTTACTGGGATAAACTCCTTGGATATATGGAGTATGGAATATGGAACAGCAAGCACATAAAATGAGAAAAGCCCATCACATAGTACAGGTTAAGGTTCCTGTAATAACACACAGAGGTTCATTTACTAATAGAGCCAATTTATTTGGCAAAGTGAATCTTCACTTTCTTAAATGGGCCCCATACAGCAGTACTTTGCAGATTATTATTGCTTTGCTGCATGTCAGCTTGGTGTAACTGGTTGGGATAGCACCCCATCCAGGCCACAGTTGTACATCAACTTGCCATCTCCTACAAGTAACAGTTTGGGTGGAGATTACCTTTTAGTTAAAATAAAACTGTCATGAGACAAATATAATCTCCCCCTGAAAATGCTAATTGCCTGGCTTTTATGTCGACTCTCCGACTTTGAATCAGTGACCAAGTGCAAATATGCAAATCAGGAAAGTAGTAGAAAAGTCAGGCATCCTGGTCTGTATACTTGTTTCATGTCAGTCACTTAGCACATCGAAGTAAGGGGAGCAGTGTGACAGCCAAATAATTGGCATTTTCTATAAGCAGATGGCCTTCATATTTCTCTTTTGACAGGTTTTCTTTAGTTCTTATTGGTCAGCTGGTGACTGCTGACCAATGAGCATGGTTAAATACGGTTTTGGTTTAAAATTGCTTTTTGTATCAGGACAAGTGGATTGTCATGAGGGACAAGTTGGGCCCCCGCTTTAATCTTTGGATAAGTAGTTTGTTTTTATAAATTTCCACAATCCTGAGAGATAGATACGATAAATTAGATAGATACGATAGATAGCTGTATGTGCGTAACAGAAGTTTTAGGTGGATACAACCTCAGATGGACAACAACACATGACCTATTACACCGTGTCATCCTTCTTCTTTTTTTTTCTTTTTTTTATAACCTAAAGCCAAAATGGAGGCTGACACCACTCAATCCACAATTGCTATGTGTTATCAGCCCACAACAGGACTTAGGATCTGAGTCCATTTCTGGCAGATCAACAGGTAGATTCCTGTACTTGTACGGGGTCTTAGAGTGATATTAAAGCTTCTGGTTTTTGTTTTATTTCTACACCTAGGAGGCCCACCTTTTTATAAATATTAATTTATTTTTCTTTAAAAATGTTCTGTTCCTCGTTTTCTAGTGTGTCCTCGCAGCGCTCCCACCCCGCCCCCTGCATGGGTGCCTTTCTCAGCTAAGCAACCGCTGTGGAAGCACCCGTGCGTGCGTGTTCCCAGACGTGACCTCAGTAGCTGTGTGTGTCCATAGACACACACTGCCCTATGGCAGGCCATGCCCCTCCTTTCCTCTGTTTAAGGGTGATTGACGGCAGAAGGAGCCTATGGTTCCTCTGCCCTCAGGAAGTTTGGAGAATGGAGGATCGCTTCGGGGACCAGCAGCGGTGACACAGATAAGTGTGGGGGGGACAGGGAACACAAAAAGGTACTGGTCATTTTGTATCTTAATGCAGAGAATGTAAT
>NW_017307080.1:577771-634256 GCF_000935625.1 Nanorana parkeri
CGTTGTGTTATCCCACAAAAGACAAATATAACTGTTGTGTTATCCCACAAAAGACAAATATAACTGTTGTGTTATTCCACAAAAGACAAATATAACTGTTGTGTTATTCCACAAAAGATAACAATTGTTTATCTGTTAAGACCATAAGATATGAATGTTTGTGCTTCACGGAGAGACACTAACATTTACCTATCCAGATAGATCCCCTAGATTCCTTTCATTGGAGTAGGCCAGCATGCTGCTGATACAAACTCCTGATCTGAATAAGCTTCTTGTTTTATGCTTCCACTGTTCAGCTGCATTGATGTTGTTTTATAAATATATGAGTATGATGATAATAATGATTAGGGGAGATGCTCTGCATATTAATTAACATGGCTGCTGAGGTCTTTAGCACAGTTATGCGTTTGGTGATGCAAAGGCTCAAGCAGTGGAAGTGACCCGTGTGTCTATTTTTTTAATTAATATCATCATATCTGGATTGGCTGCACTATGATCTCACTGAATAAGCTAGGGGAAGCTTTATCAATTTAAATGCAAAATATCATCAGCAGTTATTTATTTGCACTTCCAGCTGACTAAATCATCATCATCTTGGAATGGCATCCAAAAAACAACTGATGTGGTGTTACCATACATTGTTTATAATTAATCTATGGTGTTTACACCCTTTCTATTTCTTGATAGTGTCCCGTATCATTAATTTAGTAATTTAAATAATGGGGTAACTCTTCCTTAAGCTGGCCATAGAAGGCACAAACCTTGGGCGATGAATCAGCTGAAATTTGAGCCATGGGTGGCCCTGTCCACACCAGCTAACTCAATTAACTTTAAAAATTGACTGAGCCGGGTGGAAAGCCGGACAGTGACTGCATCCGGGGGAGATGCATGCATCCACACTGTTAAGCGTATGTGGAGGAATCTATTATATTTCTCATGGTCAGCCCAGGACAGCATGTATGTATGGTGCCCATACACTGTACGATTATCGTATGAGAATCGCGGGAAATCCCACGATTGTACGATAATCGCGGGAAATCCCACGATCGTACGATAATCGCAAAGTGTATGAAAGGTGTGCGACCGTTTCCACTGTACGGTCGCACACCTTTCGTCGAACAAGCAGGCTTAAAAACCCACCGAGAATCGTACGATTCTCGGCGGGTTAGTGGCCTGCTTGTTCGACGACTGCCGAACGGGCCGGTGTGCACACGCACACACTGCCCGTTTGCAGTCCTCGGAAGCCCGCCCCTCATTCCAGTCATCGGAAGCCCGCCCCCCACAGGGGCGGGCTTGCGATGATCGCAAGTACGATGTGCCTGTCCAAGATGAACAGATCGTACGAGCTTTTAATAAGCTTACGACCATCGCAAGATAAAAGCCTTGTGATTGTCGTAAGGTGTATGGGCACCTTTAGACAGGAGCAGCAGTGAGACTCATCTACTGGGACCCCTTTGTTCTCCGGCAATAACGGAACTGTTCCTCTGCAGAGGGCCGCCTATTGGTATGGTCAGGTCTAGGCATCCATGTACTATGTTGTTCTTATTTTAAAGATATGGGTAGCGGTCCGCTTTAAGAGAGGTGCTTGCATTTCCAACAGAAGAGTATTCTGATAGATAAAGCCTGCATTTTGTCCCCCCTCGCACCCAGCAGAAGAAATAGCAGAGTTGTGCACATGGGATACTTCCGATATCTTCTTGTGAATAGGGAAGATCTATAGAAATGTCAAAGAGGTGGATTTGGCTATAAAGGGTCAGTCCATCCAGAACTGTTTTTCTGCAAGCCGGAGAGTTTAACCACCTTGTTGTTATATCTTTTAGAGACTCCAGCGACGTGATCTTTGTGCCATTAGAATGGTGTCTCATATTCCCCGTGGAACTTCTCATTTACGGTATATTGTGGAGATTACAAAAGGAGGAGGAGTGATAACACTGCAAGGTGGATGAGAACACAGTCCGAAACTAAGGCATATAGATCCCATTACTGGAGTCCTATAGAGTTAGGAGGAGGCAGAAGTTGACTTGCATCACGTGATTCCCTTCTTAGAGTGGATTGACCCTTTAAAACTGTGACTTCTGTGCTTAACAACATGATGTCTAATTGTCTTCCTTCTATCATTAGATCCTTTCTGCTTGGCCCATTACCCATCTGCCTTCCACAGTGTCATGTTTAACCCTGTAGAGCCCAGGCTGTTGGCCACGGCCAATTCTAAAGAGGGAGTTGGACTCTGGGACATCAGGAAGCCACACAGGTGAGATACTGATTTATATCCAAAGTGATTGACAACATATGTTCCCTATACCTCTGTTTCCCACAGCACTGTAAAGTGCAGCTTATATGTAAATTTGTAGGTAGGTTATAGAATGACTGCAAATGGTTTACATATAGAGCCGTGGTCATGTGACACACATTGGGCTTTTCAAGAAAAAGGAACTGTTTTGTCTTCAAATTATGTAATCAGTGATATAGAGGTGTGTGTGTGTGTGTCATCATCAAACATCCCCCTTCATGATATCTATATGAAGAGCAGGGCAAAGTGACAGGTTCATATTAATGCAGATCTCCTCAGCCTCTTATGCTTGCCTTCCTTTTACTCCAGCACAACTCACTTATGTCACCAGGGCAAAGGTCCTGTGTAAAGTACAATTTTTCTGCAGTCATAATACAGGGCAATGGACTCCCTGTGTAAGCGCTGTCACATGGAAAGTGGGTCACCTGCTCCTCCATTGCCAGAAGTACTGCATGGAAATTAAGAGAAAGGTAAAGGTAATAGAAAGGTAAAGGTAAAGCCTGTGGGTAAACAAAGAAAATATAACAGATTCCTCCATCATCACTTACAAGCTTTGATCGAGGAATCTACCCGTCTTCATGGTATTCTGACGGCGGCCGCCAGAATACCTGAACAGACTCGGCTCTGTTCATTCAAAGATTTTCCAACAGGCTCCTTCAATCAGCTCATCGAGTGATGCCCGCCGAAAGTGACAGCGGCACCTACTGTGCGAATTTCGTCTGGTTCATCAAGAACCGGCCTAAATTCATATAGTGTGTGTGGCCACCTTAAGAATATGCTACTAGGGATATTTGGAAGTTGAGGAGGTTTAAAGAAAACCTGTTGAAGCACATGCTTGCTTTAACATGCCACATAGTTGCACAGTACAGCGTGGGTGATGATCTTATATTTGTGGGTGCTTGCAGACATTGATAGCTGACAGTTCTAAAAGCAAATACTGATTGTCTAGATTGGACTATTTTGTGTGACCAGCCTTGTTTTTTGTTAGTTGAGCTAGGAGGAGATGAGCAATGCAGCAAGCATGCATGTGCAGCCAACCATCATTTGATGTCTATGGTCAGCTTTACTTTGAATTTTCTGAAATAAAGAGCTGCGGGTTGTGCTCCCTGTTTAGTAGGACTATACAAGGATTGTGCTTTACTGCCCCTGACTCCTAATACAAGCTGGCAGTTAGGTCAGACTGGTTTACTGGGATAAACTCCTTGGATATATGGAGTATGGAATATGGAACAGCAAGCACATAAAATGAGAAAAGCCCATCACATAGTACAGGTTAAGGTTCCTGTAATAACACACAGAGGTTCATTTACTAATAGAGCCAATTTATTTGGCAAAGTGAATCTTCACTTTCTTAAATGGGCCCCATACAGCAGTACTTTGCAGATTATTATTGCTTTGCTGCATGTCAGCTTGGTGTAACTGGTTGGGATAGCACCCCATCCAGGCCACAGTTGTACATCAACTTGCCATCTCCTACAAGTAACAGTTTGGGTGGAGATTACCTTTTAGTTAAAATAAAACTGTCATGAGACAAATATAATCTCCCCCTGAAAATGCTAATTGCCTGGCTTTTATGTCGACTCTCCGACTTTGAATCAGTGACCAAGTGCAAATATGCAAATCAGGAAAGTAGTAGAAAAGTCAGGCATCCTGGTCTGTATACTTGTTTCATGTCAGTCACTTAGCACATCGAAGTAAGGGGAGCAGTGTGACAGCCAAATAATTGGCATTTTCTATAAGCAGATGGCCTTCATATTTCTCTTTTGACAGGTTTTCTTTAGTTCTTATTGGTCAGCTGGTGACTGCTGACCAATGAGCATGGTTAAATACGGTTTTGGTTTAAAATTGCTTTTTGTATCAGGACAAGTGGATTGTCATGAGGGACAAGTTGGGCCCCCGCTTTAATCTTTGGATAAGTAGTTTGTTTTTATAAATTTCCACAATCCTGAGAGATAGATACGATAAATTAGATAGATACGATAGATAGCTGTATGTGCGTAACAGAAGTTTTAGGTGGATACAACCTCAGATGGACATCAACACATGACCTATTACACCGTGTCATCCTTCTTCTTTTTTTTTCTTTTTTTTATAACCTAAAGCCAAAATGGAGGCTGACACCACTCAATCCACAATTGCTATGTGTTATCAGCCCACAACAGGACTTAGGATCTGAGTCCATTTCTGGCAGATCAACAGGTAGATTCCTGTACTTGTACGGGGTCTTAGAGTGATATTAAAGCTTCTGGTTTTTGTTTTATTTCTACACCTAGGAGGCCCACCTTTTTATAAATATTAATTTATTTTTCTTTAAAAATGTTCTGTTCCTCGTTTTCTAGTGTGTCCTCGCAGCGCTCCCACCCCGCCCCCTGCATGGGTGCCTTTCTCAGCTAAGCAACCGCTGTGGAAGCACCCGTGCGTGCGTGTTCCCAGACGTGACCTCAGTAGCTGTGTGTGTCCATAGACACACACTGCCCTATGGCAGGCCATGCCCCTCCTTTCCTCTGTTTAAGGGTGATTGACGGCAGAAGGAGCCTATGGTTCCTCTGCCCTCAGGAAGTTTGGAGAATGGAGGATCGCTTCGGGGACCAGCAGCGGTGACACAGATAAGTGTGGGGGGGACAGGGAACAATATTACACACAGTCATGGCCAAAAATATTGGTACCCCTTTACTTCTGTCCACTTTGCGCAGAAAATTGTTGCAATTACAAATGTTTAGGCATTCTCGTGTTTGTTTCTTATGTTTGTATTGGTAAAGTGGAGAAAAAAAAAAGCCAGATCTGACACATTCCATGCAAAACTCCAAAAATGGAACAGAAGTTTTAGGTGGATACAACCTCAGATGGACAACAACACATGACCTATTACACCGTGTCATCCTTCTTCTTTTTTTTTCTTTTTTTTATAACCTAAAGCCAAAATGGAGGCTGACACCACTCAATCCACAATTGCTATGTGTTATCAGCCCACAACAGGACTTAGGATCTGAGTCCATTTCTGGCAGATCAACAGGTAGATTCCTGTACTTGTACGGGGTCTTAGAGTGATATTAAAGCTTCTGGTTTTTGTTTTATTTCTACACCTAGGAGGCCCACCTTTTTATAAATATTAATTTATTTTTCTTTAAAAATGTTCTGTTCCTCGTTTTCTAGTGTGTCCTCGCAGCGCTCCCACCCCGCCCCCTGCATGGGTGCCTTTCTCAGCTAAGCAACCGCTGTGGAAGCACCCGTGCGTGCGTGTTCCCAGACGTGACCTCAGTAGCTGTGTGTGTCCATAGACACACACTGCCCTATGGCAGGCCATGCCCCTCCTTTCCTCTGTTTAAGGGTGATTGACGGCAGAAGGAGCCTATGGTTCCTCTGCCCTCAGGAAGTTTGGAGAATGGAGGATCGCTTCGGGGACCAGCAGCGGTGACACAGATAAGTGTGGGGGGGACAGGGAACACAAAAAGGTACTGGTCATTTTGTATCTTAATGCAGAGAATGCATTTAGGTAAATAATGACCAGCCTTTAATACTACTTAATACTACTTTAAAGAAGTCCTTTGGAGATCACTCTGTTTTGCTCTCCATTCAGATGGTATCAGTGCAATGATATTTT
Organism: Nanorana parkeri; assembly: GCF_000935625.1. Taxonomy (NCBI): domain Eukaryota; kingdom Metazoa; phylum Chordata; class Amphibia; order Anura; family Dicroglossidae; genus Nanorana; species Nanorana parkeri. The sequence goes on from NW_017307080.1 coordinate 583,663, forward strand.
TAAACTGCACATGTGGGTTTTATTCGTGTGCCTGTCCCAAGCATATTCAACACCTTTTGTGCTTCCTAAGGGGTATGTAAACCCTAACAATGAACTTTTCTTATCTGGCTCCTTGTGGTATGTTAAATATACAAAATATTTTGTTATATCTGTTTGATAAGTGAAAAAGTACCTGCTAATTTGACCAGAAATGTTGTCAGCTGATAACTTCCTGTGCCCTCTGTCTGCATTGCATTCTTATCAGTTACATTGTTCCTGGTTATCTCAGAGGACTGCAGAATCCAACCCTCTATGTTATGAAGAAGCAAAGAGAGTTCTATAGTCCTGCTTTTAAAGGAGAACTATGGGGTTAAGGCTTTTCCCCATAGTTCTCCTTAATGCAACATTGTAAAGAAGTCTACAGTCCATGGCACTGTAGCTATTCTCCCTGGACGTGAACGAAAGAGAACAATTGATCAGAGATTGCAAGAAGGATTGTTCGAATGGTGGACAAAGACCCTACATCAACTTCCAGATAAATTCAAGCTCACCTTCAGGCACAGGATACAACGTTTTATATGTTTCTGTGTCAGCAGTGGGGTCCTCCTGGGTCTCCTACCATAGCTGACCCAGAAACATACAAAAGCCAAAACTTACCAGAAAAAGCCAAAATCCTTTTGGGAGAATGCTATGGGCAGACCAAACAAAATGACAGCTTTTTGGTGCAGCCCATCACTCTACTGTTTTCAGAAAAAGAAATGAGGCCTTTAAAGAAAAAAATACAGTCCCTACAGTCAAACATGGTGGAGGTTTACTGATGTTTTGGGGTTGCTTTGCTGCTTCAGGCACTGAATGTCTTGACTGTGTGCATGGCATTATGAAGACTACCAAAGAATTCTGGGGTGCAATGTAGGGCCCAGTGTCAGAGGTCATGGGTCTTACTGCAGATCAATGACCCAAAGCACAAGTCAAAAAGCACTCAGAAATGGTTTCAAAGCGCTGGAGAGTACTGGGCTGGCCAGCAATGAGTCCAGATCCGAATCCCATAGAGCACCTGCGGAGAGATCTCAAAACAGCAGTTGGAAAAAGGAACCCTTCCAATCTGGGAGACCTGGAGCAGTTGGCAAAAGAAAAGTGGTCCAAAATTCCTGTAGAGAGGTGTAAGAAACTCATTGATGGTTACAGGAAGCCATTGATTTCAGTTATTTTTTCCAAGGGCTGTGCTACCAAATATTGAGGGTGCCAATAATTTTGTCCACTCCATCTTTGGAGTTTTGTGTGGAATGTGTCAGATTTGGCTCATTTTTTTTCCTCCTCCCCCTTTTTGTGTCATACCAATACAAACATTTAAGGAGTGCATCAGAAGGGATATAGCATTTACAGTAAAAGACACCTAAGAGAAGGACAAAGCTGTATGCGAGTCTATGAAGGAAGTGCCAAAGAAACCCAGGAGACAAACTTGAGGAGTTAGCGATGGATATTTCAAAAACAGAATAAAGGGTCAATATTACTTTACTCCAATAATGAACTAGTTTAGGGTAACGCCACAGTTAATGTATTAAAGAACCTTAATGGGGGCCACTTTTTGGACAGAAGGGATCTTTCCTAACCTCTATTTTAAATAGAAATTCAGGTGTATGGTAAGTCCTATGAAGAATTAATAATTGTGTGAGTCTATGTGAGGCCTAAAGTGAAACCTGTATTACACTTTCCATGATATCCTTCCGATCATCAACTGTAATAGGTCAAGGATCCTTTTCCCAGCCCTTCCTGGAGGTAGTAGTAAGGTGTTGACATACACTTTTTAATAAATAGGAGGATGGTTAAGAAACCCATACAGAGTTTTTAGTTACGTGAACTTGTACTTTAACATTATAGTAGAAACTGAAGCTTACAACATTTTATCCCAAAGAAAAGGCTCCAAATATGTAAAGTTGTGAAACCTTTATTAACTGGAAAACAGCAGGGGCCTTGTTCTAGCAGCAGTTTAATTCAAGGTCCGCTCTAAACCTGAGGACCATGAATAGAGTGAGAGGGCCACGCCTGGCTCAGATAATACCTATTTAACATACCAGCTTCAAGAGCATTAACATGCACACTTGTATAGAAAACACCACTTAACTGTTGATTGCCTTACTATATGTGTCTTTCAGTGTTTTACTCCTACACAATAGGCTGCAATAAAACGTGTGGGTTGCGCAAAGGCCAATCCTGGAGGACTGCTTTGAATTACAGAGATTGTCAATTGTATATTATGCAACTAAATTCTTTTAGATGTAAGAATGAGTGTTTTATTAAGCCAGAAGTGCAGGTCTTACCTAAGTGAATTGACATTTACTTCCATACAGCAGAGGGCAAATAATACACTGACATCCCTGCTTGCTTAAAAGCTCAGTTCACCTTTATACATTTGATATTGACTAATATCACAATATCTTCATTTAAATGCACCGTCCTTACAAAGGCAGGCATGGTTATTATTAGATTAATGAAATACAATTATCAATGTTTATTATTTCCTAGTTCATGTAATGCCAGTGATGGCAAAAGGGAGGACGTACTGTGTGCAGTGCTGCATTTTTGCCAGCAGAGGGCGATGAGTGTCTGCTCTGTGATCGGTCTTGTCCCAGGTCCACAGTCCTGTACAAACCCACAGCACATCCCTGGCAGGTCCTAACAAGAACACTTCCAGACTTCACAGGGAGGCGCATTCTTAAGATTTCTAGCCTTGATTGGAAAGCAGGGCTCTTCAAACATGACACACTATTTACCCTGTGCCTCAGGCTGGGAATAAGGCTGCAGCAGTCCTGAGAGTCAGGCATTTAGTTAGCGAAAGTCATAGTCAAAAAAGTTGATCTTATAAGGAAGAGTAATTTGTGAAATATACTGCTAAGTATGTCAGTGTTTTCACACTTTGGTGGGACATGCAATAAATTGCAGCATGCTCCAATATAAGCTGTACCTGCCATCTGCAGCCACTGGATATTGCTAGCAAGCACAGTCACAAATGAGACGGGTACTTCAAATATTTCCTCCATTGTCCTACTGCTCTTAAAGGAGAACTATGGGGTTAAGGCTTTTCCCCATAGTTCTACTAAGGGTAACGGGAGGGCACAAACTAGCCTCCTCCCATCACCCAAAGCTCAGTATACCGCAAGCTACAGCTCGCGGTATACTGAGACGCCATAGCTGGAACGGATCCCGTCAATTATGTCTGGATCCACCCAGCTGCGTGAGTGACAGCTGGCTCTGCCTATCTAGAGGCAGAGCCAGCTGTACACGCCCCCACCGAGAAGTGAGCGAGCGCCGGTATGTGTTCGCTCACTTCCCGATCTACTGAGCTGACCTGTGACAGTCATTGTCACAGGTCGGCTCAGAATTCTCCTTTTAATTATAATGGTTTTCATTTTGTACATCTTTAATTCTATATTTTAGAAAAAGAGAGAGCCAAAACAAAACAATTTTTCTTCTGTCTCGACAGGCCCTCCCTCCCCTTCTATAGAATGCTTTATTGTTCACATTAGATTGTAAGCTCCCATGAGCAGGTCCCTCCTAACCCTTGCATTGTATTGTAGCTGTATTGTCTTCCTTTACTTTGTAGGCGCTATATTAATCCTGTATAATAAAATAATGATAATTAGATATTGTTTATTAAGCTATAGCTAGGGGTGACCATACAAGTAAGAGGGCATTCAGACGTGCAGGTATGACCCGACCACTCTTTGGGCGTGGGATAATGGAGAGAGGAGCAAAGAGGTGCTACTGAGGTCACTTATCTAAGGGGACAACAGCAGTGATCAGGCTCTTGGTTGTCTGTCACCCATACCCCTGGTGAACAGTCATCACTTTTGATATGCAGCGATTGGCTGATCTGTCATGAATTCCAGGCAGAAACTTTTTTGAGCACAGCTATGTATTTCCTTAAAAATAATTAAAAGTATCTTTACATATGACTAGCATATATTGAATCTCCCACTCTGAGTGCTGCCGTGTACGGGAGACAGCGTCAGGTGTTTGTTGTGTAATTGTAAAAATACATTTAGTGGTTTATTTTATAGAGCACTGGTGGTGTAGCATTACTGGCTACCATATCGGTGCTTTAGGAACAAATAAACCCACCTCCACAGTTATAAAGCGCAGTGGTGAGCTTTCCAAATGTGTCATTGGTTTCACTTTTAATAGGGGGAAAGGGCTACAAATATATAAAGTCTTAGGCTGCCCATACACAATAAGAATTTCATCTGAATTGGCCAAACTTCATGCAGTGCATGGCCCTGCCAGCTCAACAAATGTTGATTACTGAATCAACTTCTGTCAAATTAGCCAGGCAGAAATTCTTTGGCCAAACAATGACTGCAACCAGTCAGCTGCAGGCACTGTTCATATATTATGAGAGCAGCAGAAGCCAGTTGTCAGAATTCAAAAGCCGCAGCTATTCGTCCTTCTGTACTGTTTAGCAAGGATGGAGGAATGTTTTAGATTTATTTTTTCCTTCATCCCCAGGCTGAACAAAACAAATCTAATAGTTTGTGACCAGCATTACAGAAAAGAAGATATGTGCAATAAGATTCCCTGCCCATAATAAAATGATCCAATCCAGTATATATTTATGACTGCCAAACAAACATTCTCTCGGCAAGTCCCCACATTGCAGACTGGTGATTATAAAATGTATCGGGCTTAGATGATCATAAGAAAAATGCTTCCACATTTACTCCCAACAAGGTTTACACAAATTGGGTGATCCGCCGTAACTTCAACCATTGTTCTATTAGAAAATACGTATTCCTTTTCTGTTATGTTCTTCTGTGCTCTGAAAATAGTTTGAATTGGAGCTTCTTGTGTTGTAAATGTAGCCTTTTAATATATAATAACTATCGCCCAGTAGTTTCCTCTTCGGTTTAAACCCAATGTGCACCCAAAGCTGTTTTCTCTGTTTTATCTGTGGAAGTGATGTGTTATGTGTTCCTGTATTTTGTAGTGGTGGCAGATGCACAGGAGGCGCATTGTACACACTCTTTCAATCATTTGGATTAGTGTGTAGTAATTACAACCATAATATTGACAAGTGTGAGCTATAAACACGGGTTAGGATTTTTTACATTCCTTAAGACACAATAAATGTAACAACTCTTTAATTGTTTCTCTAATCTGAAGATTAGTGTGTGAGATGGTTCTTGTGCTGACTTGTCTACCAGCGGCCAGCATTCTGAACGTTTACTCAGACGTCGGTGGAGTATTGTCTGTATGTTCTCGCTTTCCATTCTTTGTACAGCTTGTATAAAGGTACCAGTAGACACAAGATGGCGGGAGGGGTGTGTATGCATTGTACAGATGCTGACCTTATTCCTGGGAACAAAGGCGATTGGCCAGATTATTAACTCATCCCCTGGGATTGGTCAATCAAAGGGTATCTGCACAAATTACACAGCATCCAACATGTAAAAATCATTGTGACCAGATTTTGGTGTCTGGATCAGTGATCTATGAAAAGTGGTTGCAATAGGATTGTCATTTGTTTGCTTTTCAACTGGACAGCCACTCATGTACTGCTTTGGGGCCAAGAGGCTGGGAACTGGCAGTGTTGCTTTTTTGATGGAAGTATACAGTATCCATTATTATCAAACCTCATCCTTGTGCAGGAAGTGATGCTAATCTGGCTGCCTGGCACATAGTAAAGAGAATTCCAATTTACATGACAGACAAACAGCCTCTTGGGATTGTTTCCATTCGTAGAGGTTCTGCCTGGTGGTAACCTTTTATTGGTGCACAGGGGACACAATACCACCAATGGTTTCATAGGTCAGTCTCTCTCAAAGGCTAGTGTTACAAACATAGTAGTGTCTTTCGTATAGGTCATCATTTACTAACATAGCAGTGTGTCTCTCATAGGGCAGTTTATAAATTAAAAAAAAAGGGCACATTCTCGCTATCTGCACAGTATTTAACTTGCATTGCATTGGCTTATTCATTTCCTATAGGTCCTATACAGCAAAAAAACGTACCTGACATGTCTACATTTATTCACATTAAAGGGTCAGATAATGTTAATGGTTTGGGGGGGCATTAGAAAAGAATGGACTTGACCCCAAAACACATGTGCTTTGTGTGTTCAACAGCCATTCTAAATACATGGAACCACAACAGACCACATAAAGGTATAAAGCCAGTCTCGGAAAATAGGGAAGGTATAAAACGTCACTTTTTTTTTAACCTAGCTTAGACGGTCTTTGTAGGTTGTGAACAATTTTGCGGACAGCAACTAGAGTTGCTATTTGGTCAGATCTAAATTGAAAGGGATACTGAATACTACAAGATAGTGAAATGCAAGTCACATCTTGTTTTGAAACTGATTCACTGGTGAAGATGTAGAATAGCATTGAGTCAAGGGTTTGCGAGCATATGAGGCAGGGCGCTGACTGGTTTCCGGTGAGAGCTTTAGTGTCCTTTAGGCAGAGGTGGAGGCTTCACAGTACAAGTCGGGGCATCCGAGAGTGTTGTATGAAAGACAGTGATGATGAACAAGGATAACTAGTCATAAGGATACATATAGTTTAGCTGATGGATGCCATAATATACATTCTTAGCACGTTCAACTCTGTCATCATCCTTTTATATCAGCAATGGGTAACCTGGGGCTCTCCGGCTGCTGTGGAACAACAAGTACATGGGTGTGCCCAACTGCCCATAGATCTTTGATGATGGCAAAGTGATAGATTCTCTGTAAGTGTGTTATTTCGACATGTGCAAACATTTTTTGATTAGAGTCTATGCTGTGCTGCTAATGAAATCCATTTACCTTGAAACTGATGTATGCCAATCACACTGAAACCTGCTTATGTTTCTCACCATGTGATATTTTTAAACATATAGTTTTCTTTTTTCTGTTACATATAGAAAACCCACCCTCAGACATTGATTGCTCTGCACTGTGCTGGGACTGTGTGGGCATACTAGTAATCAAACCATGGGTTCTACTAATTATGGGGATTTGGTTATGAAAACTGTATTTATGCAAACAAATGAATTGCCGTCTACATTATACTCTCCGTTTCAGCTCCCTGCTGCGATATGGTGGAAATCTTTCCCTGCAAAGTGCAATGAGCGTGAGATTCAACAGCAGCGGCACTCAGCTGCTCGCCCTGCGCCGCCGACTGCCACCTGTCTTGTACGACATTCACTCAAGACTGCCCATATTCCAGTTTGACAACCAGGGTTACTTCAACTCTTGTACCATGAAAAGCTGCTGCTTTGCTGGTGACCGAGATCAGGTGAGTGCTACACGATACAGAATTAGGCAGCTTAAAGCAAGACAGATAGAAAATACCACTATTTATTCCAGTTATGTATTGATTAATAAACAATCTAAAACATGTATTTAAAGAATACACCCTTATGTTTTTATATCAACCTCTTGTAGTTCCTTGTGCAGCATGATTGAGAATGGAAGAGGAAGAGACAGTAATGCAACCCAATTAAGATGTACTATATTACACAAAGAGCTGGCTGATGGAAAGGGGGAGGGGGGTAGGGAGCACAAAGGACTGACTATATGATTTGTGTTTCTGTTCCTATCTACTCATGGGGTGGGGGGATAGGGTGTTGTACTTAAAGAGGAACTCCAGGAATTAACAAAATTGACCCTTGCAATGGGGCTACCCACCCTACTGCAAGGTTTAACTGCTTGTTTTGGTTTAGGGGCTGGATTAAAGAAGATGTGCTTACCAGATCTTTGGTACCGTCTGGCTACTAGACCAGTCACTGCAGCCTCTACTCTTCTCTGCTTCATCGGTCTAAGGACCGGTGATGACATCACATCTAATGCAGGTCTGTTCGCCTACATTAGATGGGAGAATGCTGTGGGACATACCTGCCTGTTGCTGATACCTTATGTAATGCAGCCATATAGCACAACATTTATTCATTTATTTGTTTTTAATCACGGCACCATTTGAAATGATCTCAAGTCACCCCACTCTAAAATGTAAAAAATAAAAAAAAAACAGCATGTGGTCTCTCCACCCAAAATCAATATCACATAGATGGGGGTCTGTTATGGATTGGAAGGGAGGACCCCAGGCAAAAAGGACAATGTGGAGCCCCCTCTTCACGTTAGGCACCCCTGACAAAGCCAGAAGGCACCCTGTTTGATATAGCACAACATCCTTTACTAAGTATGTTTCTTTGTATGTACACATAGAAGAAATACAAGGCTCCTCCTGGACCAAAACACTTTGTGGTAATGCCAAGTAACTAGTGTTAGACATGCTCCTGTAAATTCTTATGCCTGTTTATTGCTGTTCTAGGGGCATTCCTAATTAATGTTGGGCCCAGACTGTGTAACCACAACAGTGATCTGTGCTGTTCCTGGACTCCCCTCTGCTCATGTTCTTGTTATATTTCAGTAGAAGCGAATAAGGAATGCACCTTTTACCTTCAGGCCAAATGCTGCATGCACAAAGCCAGCTTTGACAGTCTTACTGTAAACAGGCAGAAGTGGGGAGATGCTTAACTCCTTCTATGAGAAGAATTCCTCACCGCTGCACCTACAATGAATATCTCCAGCAGCACAATCCCATACTTAGCATGCTTATGGATTACAGCTCATGGAACTTTGGCCTAGATGTCATGCCCATTTATTATCTCTGTCAATCTGGATAGTAACGTGCAGGGCGAGAATGGGAGCATTCAGCCTGCTGATATGTGCTCTTCCATGTCGCAGACCACGGAGAAGATTTTTCTTTGTGTTCTCTCCTAGTGGGCCCCAGTGATTTAGACTTTAGCGTTCACCTTCTCGGTTTGACATAGCCCTGATCCATCCTGGGATTTTCTTCCATGTAAGGCAGCTTTCTGCCTACCGGTGCCTGGAGGATTCTCCACCCCTCTAATTGCTTCCAGTAAAGAAATGCGGCCCTTGTGAAATGATAGCAGGACTCTGGTTTTCATGGCTTCTGTTAACATTCCTTCCAGACATCTCTCTGTAGCAGCACATGCCCACCGTTCATATCAAACAGTCTGTCAGCACCCGCCTGCCCCTGGGGGCTTGAAAGGTAAAAGGATTTGTTATCCTGGGGCATCTGTACTGCCTATGGAATGTGCAGGGCTTGTGTACACAATGTGCTCAGCTGATGGCTTACTCAATCCCTTCCTTTCTGCTCACAGTTTATAATTAAATCAGGATGGCTGGATCTACATACAAATATTTAGGTCTTTAAAGCATAACATTTATTATTAGATGTGTGGTATAGATGCATCAAGCCCTATATGGTTTTTCTTGGGGAGATTACACATTGAATACTGCCATCCTGTGTGCCGGTGTTTTCCGTGTATGCTGGCAATCGATTGGGCAGATATCTGCTCCAGAGAAAGGGCCGGGAGATATGTCTATCCTCAGATGCCTCATTCCAGTTCTGGGATCCACATCTGGCACTCACAGCATCATACATATGGTAATTCATAATTCATACCCTTCTCCATGTAAGAGTAAAAGATGGATGCATCAAGTAGGAAACTCCCGGTAGGATAACACATTGGAAAGATATCCTCTCACTTCCTGTTCAGTATATTGGACAGGAAGTGAAGGGAAATCTCCCTAATAAGACACAGATGTCAAAAAGAAAAAAAAAATTACCGCAGTTTTAACTCTTCCTTACTCATCCAAAATAAAAAAGCTTTACATTTAGCTTTAGATATACTTAAAAAATGAACTCCAGGCAACCAGCCAAATACATATAGGAACGAGCCATCTGAGGACAGACGGATATCTCCCGACCTTGTCTCTGAAGCAAATATCTGTCCATTGATTGCCAGCCTACACTTAAAACACCAGTACACAGCATGGCAGTATTCATTGTCTAATCTCCCCCCAAAAAAACCATATAGGGCTTGATGCATCTATACCACACATCTAATAATAAATGGTATGTTTAAAGACCTAAATATTTGTATGTAGATCCAGCCATCCAACTATTAATCTGGCAAATTATTTTTATGTTTCTCCATCCAGTCATGAGATTTACACAGCTCTGCTACATAGCACAGCCCTGTCTTTCCAGTTCAGCTATTTTGTCCAAGATTGTTCACTTCCCCGGCCCTCCGGCCTTCTCCCAACTCTTCACCCTTTTGTGAATAACCCTGAAAGAGTATTTATGGAGTATGTCCCAGGATGTGAATGGCTCCTCTTCATCCTTCATTGCCTTAAACAGGCGAGCGTGTGTGACTTGAGTTCTGCCGTATATAAAGAAGAAACATGCGCAGGAAAAGCAGCAAGCACATGTTCTCTTGTAATGTCTGTGGCCAGATGTATACATTTCATCTTTATCACACAGATTGTGACCTCCCAAAAACCTGGACGATTTCCCAATCCAGGAATATCGGTTCAATGAATTCCTCTAATTGGAAATGTTTACACAATCTAATTTTCCTAGATTGCCATCTTTTCTTTTTTATTCTTTTTTTTCCCCCTTTTAGGGCCATTCAAATAGGCTTCCTGTACCTTTGGGACGCTGGCATTTTCAAAATATATTGGAGCACTTTTTAGGCATTGTGTAGCATTTACATCACATTTTGAAGTGTATTGTTGTGTCTGGGGCATTGCAAACCCTTGTAAGGGCTTCAAAACCTTAACAAGCTTTTAATTGGCATAAACTAAAATGATTGGGAAAAAAACCATTGAATATGTTAGTAAAAAACTGCATGGAGAATTCCCGATTCCCCCAAGCACAGGACCCTGGTGTACACATCCAATTGGAAACAATGCAGTTGCATTTTGCCATAGCTAATTGGCTACAGTCACCATTGGTGTATTCTGACAGCAACAAACATAATAGCCCAACGAGGGAGATAGAGGAACTTGTTCGATTTCTTTCGCTCAGTCAGCAGGCTGAACACAATGAAATCTATATATGGCGCGATTAAGGACACCACCAAGACTGTCATCCTTATCCTTCCTAGGTAACATGCTGAGCCACTGAACCTAATCAAGTGGCAGTTGGAAGTGTCCTGACCCATGATGTGCATATGCTAGTTGAAGGCCAGTGACACCAGGTAGTGATGGAAGGATACAGATAACAGCCACAGAACAAGTCTGTAATGGCAGCTCCTATATTCTACCCTGATGAATGCAATTAGAATATATGAGACATTCCCCATGGAGTGCCGGTGTCCCTGCTTCTACTATCCCCCATGGAGAGACCCCCCTGCAATGGCTTCTAGCAGGTGAGAAAACCTGGAAATCAGATGTTTTTTTTTTCACACAAAGATATAGAAAAGCAGCGTACTCAGTCACTGGGATTCTTGCTACGGGCAACAGGTATCATGTTTTGTGATCTGTTTCATTCTGTGTAAAGCGATCTTAGGGTGAGGGTGCCGCCTTCCTAAAATGTGGCAACCATGGCTAAATAAATCTATTTGTGACGATCGGATCCATTAAAGTTTAAAAATGTAAACCTGTTATCCAAACTAGGGGATGTATTGTCTTCAGAAGAATGAATGGTGTGTGCACAAATACATTCCAGTGTATCTAGTCTTGTATTGTTGTTTTATGTGTACAGATGGCCTGCACATCAGACTTCGTATGCACTTATCACCAAAAAGGTTAAATACCTTAGGGGAAAAATAAAAATAAAAAAAGGTGCCGCCTCCTAGAGTCAGGTGTTAGACAATGTAATTTCTCAACCTGTGGTATGCATAGCCTGAGGGACTCTCCAGACAGATGTAGGGTGCTTAGACCTGTCAAACTACACTGAAAATGACACTTGGTATATCATCTAACTACATAATACAACTGTTAGGACAAGTACTCAACACCCCTTCACTGCAGCATGACATTGGCACTTTTTTTTTCTAAGGGGGAACAAAGACAACCATTTTTTTTAGGCCTCTATATACATTTTTGGATAGTTGGGGAACATTAGCTTATGTGTAGTGTGCTTATTTATTGAAGAATAAGGACCATAAGCTCTGTTGCGTAAACTGAAGCAGAAGAAATATTGTAACCTATCAGGTGTTACCTATTTAGACCCGCACTGAAAAACTGTTACCTAATTGGTTGCTTTGAGCATTCCTATAGGCAAATGAGGATTGATATGAAAATCTTCCTGGTCTCCTAACTAGACCGTCAAGCTTCATGAACTAAACTGTAATAGAAGAAATATTGTTGCCTATTGCAGCCGATCTGGTGTTAACTTTTTATAGGCCTGTACTGAAAACTAGTTACCCAATTGGTTCTTTGAGCATTGCCTCAAGCCCAAACTGTAACTCAACCACAGACACACTTGTAGCATAAAAGTCTCCATAGTTGAACAGACGTTGAAATCTAGACAAGCAATGACACTAAGCAGGTATGTACTTGACAGGATTGAGTCAACAGCAGAAGACTGACAGTGATGTTAGAGCGGTGTAGGTACCTAGTGATGTTTCGTCTGCTTTGACCCCAGTTTCTCCACTACCACCTTTTGATTAAATGCATGTAAGTACATAGCACCATATGGAAGCATTGTGTTACTTGTCAGTCCAGCCAAAATGTATGGAACATGTTGCTGAGTTAAATCAATGGCTTCTGATGTCTCTTCAGAGGTGAGATCTTCCTGCCATAGTTGTTAGCTGTGCTCCCCTTCCTCACTCCTGCAGCTGTATCACAACATAATAATATACGTAAAGGAAGATCAAAGCTCCTATGTAATGGTCTCAGCACGCAAACAGACCCAAGAACACAGCAAAGAATAACACAAGTCGGCAGGTGACTCAACTCCATGGTATCTACTTAAAGCTGCAATTTGGATGGATGGACAATTATTTTGTGTGAGGAATTAGTTGCTACACTCCCAACATGTTAATTTGTTGTATGTCTGTACAGGTTAGATCTCCTGTACTTGTTCCAGCTCCCACTCTCTTGATTAAATCTGCAGACCCCATAACTTGGATCAAGACGCACTGAATCCATTGGGCAATTTGGCCAATTTTCTGAATGATGTCATTATGATTGTTTTGCATTGCTAGTAACACAGCCAAAGAAATTATTGTAAATGGAAAATGAAATGTAGCCTGCCTGTGTTGTGTAAAGGAGATGCATCATCATACACAGGTCAACAGAACATTTAATTACCAAATATATCTCATTACAGCCTCTGGGAATTATTCCATTGTATTTTTACTTCTTCACCTACCACTGTGAGGCCACAATATATCTTGTTACAAATCTTAGCTATTGTAGTGATCTTTTGGTTGTGTGTGTCCTATTCTCCATGCAGTATGTAGATGAGGAAAGGAGAGTGGGACAATTGCCCATAACAACCAGTCAAGTTCTGGCTTTAATCTTTAACTCTACACTGATGCCATCTGATTGGTTTCTATGGACAACATCTTCACTTTTCATTTCCTCCACTTTTATGGATGTGTTCATTGTGACTTCTGGCAAATCCTTGTCCTCTTTGAAACTTATTGTAACATTTGTCCAATATGCTTTTATTTTAGTACATTCTATCTGGCTCTGATGACTTCAACCTGTACATGTGGAAAATCCCATCCAGCCCAGAAGCAGGTGTGTGAATGTAAATGTGAGTCTGCTGACTGGACTTCTTTCATCTCACACAGGAAGTGCCAGCATGTGTCGAGAGTTTATAGGCCCCATTCAGCTATACCTATGTACCCTGTGCACTCTGGACTGCCATAGAAACCTGATTACTTCTCACTTGTGTAGTGTTCAGAGATAGAAATGCAGCCCTGTGTATACCATCACAGGAGCTTGTAGGCGTACAACCTTTTGCTGCCCAAAGTAGGATTACACCTACCTTTTTTTTATTGTAACCGAACTGATTACATTGTGAAAATGTGCAAATTAATTTATAGGAGATAACCTGTATTACTACTGATGAAGGGAAATACATGTGTTGCCAGTAACTATACAGGCAAAAGCTGGCTCTAGAAAGAAGCCTTCTGTGTCCAATTCTAGATCCAGCCCTGACACACATGGACTTTTTATGAGGTAGTAGCCTATAGAAGCCAAACAGAATAGAGTTTTCATTGATTCCCCAATGGCAAGCTGAGATCTGTTTGCTATTTGTTACTGTACTTTTGGGTATATGTATAATTGAGTTTTTTGCACTGCCATGTCAATAAGCCCATTACACTGTGTTTTTGGAATAGCTCCATCCTTGTTAGACAAAGGGGTCCTTGGGATAAAAATTCAAGGTTGCACTGTTTCCAATCCCCCCACCCTTGTCTAGCTCTGTTCTTGTCCCTCAGCCTTACCACATGATCCTGGAAGAGCTGCAAATCTCAGATCTTGTGAGAATGCACTCCTGTGCACAGTTTCATCTGCATGAAGCTTGCACAAGGCATTGCTATGCTTGCTTGCACCTGCTGATTATTTTAAAATTGTGTTCATGAACAATCGTGATGTGGTCAGGTGAGTCCATGCGTAGTTTTAAGTCTCAATATGTTATAAGTGGTATAGGTGTCCTATATGACATCTGCCCACTAACCAGGATCTAGTGACATCTCCCTGTATGTCTGTAGTGATATGTCTAGTAGTAATTCTAGCTAATAGCTAACTATAGTCATAGTGATTTTACTTCTTTCAGCCAAACATTCCTTCAGCATTGCTGCTTTATAGACTCTTTTTAGTCATTGAAATAAAAGACATGTACATACAATTGGTAGTACTGGCAGCTTGTGCCAGCAATAGGAGGTATGCTTTTTCTCAATGCACACAGATACAGTATAATACTTTCATATTCTACATATACAGTAGATTACAGTTTGCTATTAATGGAGCACTTTCACTTTGTACATCTCGTAATCTGTCTACCCAGTGCAGCTTTCTTCAGGACTTTTAAAAAGGGTCATAAAATGATTCACACCAACCGTAAATGTTTGTGTTCTACAAGAAGCCAGCTTAGTTTTCCCTCCTGTGCTGCTCTATGCCTTTGTACAATATCCACAAGATGTATAAAAGACATAACATGCCTGCAAGCTCAAATAGGCTAATTTCTTACCGGGCAAAGTAGATTATTGCATCACTGTTGAGTTTTAAATGAAACAAGCCCAGGAGCTACCAGTCACCATGAAACACGCTTAGAAAATAAAAGGAATTTCTTTGGCATTGTTCATGTGTCTCAAAGGTATTCAGCAGCTGGAATGGTATATGCATGTTACAATTTGTTAAAGCATTACAGCATGTTGTGTCTTCATTTTCTTAATATGATGTCAAGTCAGTGTTAACATTTTCTTGTAGGTGGACCAGGCAGAGTTGTAAATGGTGCTTTTATGGTACTGAAGGGACATCGATCAATTGTAAACCAAGTTCGATTCAATCCAGACAGCTACATGATCTGTTCTTCGGGGGTTGAAAAGATTATAAAGGTAAGATGCAAAAATTAATAGATCAGTGTTCAGAACTATGATTTCCATTGGTAACATTGGTAACCCTTGTCAGCAGTCCAGCATAAAGAGACTAATTAAAGATGAGTTGTTTGCCTGCTATATGTTGCTATAGTTAAAGGAGAAGTATGGGGTCAGGGCTTTTCCCCATAGTTCTCCTAAGGGTCAAGGGAGAACACAAACTAGCATCCTCCCTTGACCCAAAGCTCAGTATACCGCGAGCTACAGCTCGCGGTATACTGAGACACCGCAGCCGGAACGGATCCCGACATTGCTGTCGAGATCCACCCAGCTGCGGGATTGACAGCTGGCTCTGCCTAAAGGAGAACTATGAGGCGAGTGATTTTCACTCATCCTCATAGTTCGAGCCGACGTGTGACAATGAAACTGTCGCACGTCGGCTCAATAGATCGGGAAGTGAGCGAACACATACTGTCGCTCGCTCACTTCTTGATCATCTCCATGCAGAGAGCCGTGACTGTCACTCACGGCTCCTTGCAGGGATTCCCCCCCGCTCTGATCCTCCAGCGCTGACTGGTGGAACCGGGGAGGGGGCGGGTACAGCTGGCTCTGCCTCTAGATAGGCAGAGCCAACTGTCAATCACGCAGCTGGGTGGATCTCGACAGTAATGTCGGGATCTGTCCCAGCTGCGGTGGTCTCCGTATACATTTTGCCGCTACAGCTCGCGGTATACTGAGCTTTGAGTCACGGGAGGACGCTAGTTTGTGTCCTCCCGTGACCCTTAGGAGAACTATGGAGAAAAACACTTACCCCATCGTTCTCCTTTAAAAAAGGACTGTGACCTGGTGATGACGTGGACATTTTATGATATAAATATAAATGTATCTGTTCAGTTATTTGCACACTAAATTGTTGTAATTTCTATAAATATCAATCCTTTCTTAACATTTGCACTTAAAAAGTCTTATTGCGGTTATGAAGGTGTTGCGTGTCAGTCCACCCAAAAGTGTTATTTCACTTATAGGTGAAGTCTGATTGTGCCACTTCGTTTCCAAGTCACACTCTGTACTCCAGTGAGAATCCCATAGTTTCTGGTCCATCTTGTCAGTTGTCCTAGTGATCAAACACCCATACTTCTGTAAATGATTGTGTTGTTTTGCAACACTGTATTGCACCATGGTGGGTGGGCTGTACATAATAGACTTAAACGTCAGTTCCAGATTTGTTCTGTGCCCCTAATTTTTTGAAAAAATGTATATGCATAGCTTTTTTCTATTCTTCAATCCGGTTGCATGACATCATTGGTTACAATGCGCCCCCCTGTATACAGGCTGTATACAAGTGTTCTCGGCGACATCACCGAGATCACTTGTACAAAACAAGAGGTGGCTTCTCCACTACATTTAGCTTTGCTTGTCCAAAGCAGGGAAAAATGTAGAAAACAATTACCTGCCCGGCGCCCGGAACTGCATGTCCTGGGCGTCAGGAGATAGGAATTGCCCACCCCTGCTGCCCCTCTACTCCCTGCTGCCCTGAGGCCGAGCCTTGGTTGGCCTTGTGGGAAATCAAGCCCTGACTGCAGGGCATTGGATTCTTAAATACATGTATATTTATTAAACTGGAGTTGGACTTTAATTGGACAAGTCAGCCAATCAAGAATTTAGCTTCTGAGGTATATGCAACCTAGACTATGCTAGGAGTTTTTCTAGCAAATTATTTGAGCTAGGATTAAGTTTGGATACATTGTCTGGGGTATACATATACAGTGCACTTGGTTTATTATCCTTTATTTTTTGTGATGTGTTATTTGTCTTGTAGGTTTGGAGTCCCTACAAGCAACCAGACTGTACTGGAGACCTTGATGGTGAGATAGAAGATGACTCTCGTAGTCTGTACACCCATGAAGAATACATTGGGCTTGTGCTCAACAGTGGAAGTGGTTTGTCACATGACTATGCGAACCAGTCTGTCCAGGAAGACCCCCGAATGATGGCCTTCTTTGACTCGCTGGTGAGGAGGGAGATCGAAGGTTGGAGCTCTGACTCTGACAGTGACAGCACAATTTTGCAGCTCCATCCTGGAGTCAGCGAACGCTCTGCTTACAGTGATTCTGAGTCCTCGACCTCATTACCTTCTTCTCCAGCACAAATTCCGGGGGAATCTGATGATGCTGTCCATGCAGGAGAGTCACAAAGATCATCAGAATCGCCTTCAACGAGACCAGGGCTTACATCACAGAAGTTGCGACTACTGGCGTTGAGAAAGTACCAAGACAAACGACTGTCAGCCATGTCGAACAACTCCGACTCTGAGGACAATGCTTGTGAAACAGAAGCAGAGGGTGAACCTTTCCCTCGCCCCCGTTCCCCGAGTCCTGAGGAAGATCGATCTAGCAGCAGCAGCAGTAGCAGCGATGAAGAAGACAACCTCAATGAACGGAGGGTCTCAATGAGGCAACGCAATGCTTTAAGGCAGAAAAAGAAAATAAATAAGGAGGAAAAGACTAAACTTAATGCTGAAAGTGCTGCTGCCCTAATTGGTGAGGATGTATATGATTATCCTCAAATCGCAGTAGATGATGTTTCAACGTCTGCTGAATCTTCACCTGACGGAAGAGGTCCTAGGGAAGTAGACCGAAAATCTGCACTGTGTTCCAGCATAGACTCTGTAGAAAGAAAAATATACAAAGCTTATAAATGGCTTCAGTATTCTTATATATCTTATTCAAAAGGTAAGGACGGAGATACTTCCACTGGTGATGGTGACAGTGAGGATGTGAGACCAGGAACCAGTGGAAGGAGTAGTGTGTTACCACCCACAAATGAACCAGACCACATGTCGAGTCCACTTGAATGCAAAAGCCATCCCAGTGACGGTGAACAACTTGTGCGCAAAGACTTCTTATTAGAAAGCCTTAACCTCCGTAAGAAGCATCAGAGTGAACCTCACTCCTGGTTGGAGGAACTAGAGAATTCTTCTCAAGACACAGGGTCTATAGAATGCTCCTCAGAAACTAAAAAGGTTAATGGAACTGCTGTCCACACGTCATGCTCAGATGATTCCTGTGATCAGCACGAGACGAGTGTGGTACAATCTAGCACAGAGTCGCATCAGTTCACAATAAACCAGCAATCTCCTTGTCCAGAAAATAAAAGCACAGACAATAACCTAAGAAACCAGGAGGGTGAAACCGAAGATGAGGGGGCAGATATTCCATGTACTAATCATCAGAGTAATGGTCATTTGCACACTCATTGCACAGACTGTAATGACACTGGGCAGAGTTATGGAGATCAGTCAGGAAGATGCTGTCATAGTTGCTCCAACATGGAGACTACCAACTCTGCTCAGGCATCAGTGCACAAAGACATGTGTTTAACTGAAGTGGGCTCTAGTAGGGGTACCAAAGATACTATCACATGTCATACAGACTCTGGGGGTTTGCAGCAGCCTCCAAGTGGACTAAAGAGACAATGGCCAGAAGAGTCTGAAAGTTCTTCTCCTGAAAAGAAAATGAAATTCTAAATTCATTTCTCCATGTCATTGAAGAGACCTTAAAATGTGTGTACAATCTGGTTCTGAAATCTGGGGCTATGTGTATTTGATTGCTTAAGCCACTGTGTGTTTGGCTTTATGGGGCATAGCCAACATTTAGTTTGCACTAAAGGAATCAGTGTTTTCTTTAATCTGTTTTTATAATTTGGTTTCTCTCCCTTTATATTAAGACTCCAGCAAGCTGGCTTCTGCCAGGATGACTCACCTCTGTGGCTACAGACACAATATGGGTTCTCACTGCGTATCACCTTCTCGTATCACCTTCTCTTCGTGTGGAAGTGATACAGTGCATTGGCAAATAATATGAAATGTAACATTCTTTAAATATTTTTTTTCTGTTCATTGCCAAAGCAAAAACTTGGTTGATTGGATCAGAATATTTGTGACAATAACTTTAGGAATTTCCCATCAAATTAAAGAAAACATTTTTTTCACATGTGTATTTTTCTATTTAATTCTGGAGATATTTTAGAGGACGGTAATTATACTTGGGAGCTAAATTGGTGAGGATATGGAAGTATGTTAGGAACCTTAAAGTGACACAAGGCCATTCCCCTTTGCTGTCTAACAGTATTTGTGCATAGAAGCTGGTGTGCTGCTTCTGTCAGGTCACAGATCTCTAACAATCCCTAGATGGCAGCTATACAAATTCCATCCACTCAGGAAGGGAGAGATGATGTTATTGTGTCTGTGTAAGTCTGATCTGCAGAGCCTGGATATAGGAAGTCTACCTGGAATTTTCACAGCTGTCTTACAGGGAGAGAGCTGGGACAGGAAAGCGGGAGCAAAAGGAGCTTACAGTGGCCACAGTGCTTGGGTACTTGCATGGGTCACTTTAAAGTGTACCTACACTGTTCACATATGTATGTGCTATATAAAGCCTTAAAATCCTTCCATGTCGTGTTGTCTACATGAGTCATGCTAAGGCATTGGTCGCATGGTATGTGACAAAGGGAAGAAACCATGTTCAGGCAGAACCGCTGTGTGGTTGCCTCTACATGTATGTTCGGTTTGTTGTTGAAACATGATGCAAGGCATTCAGTACTATTTTCTAACTCCTAAAAAAGCATTCAGTCTATACCTCCTTTTCTTTTTTAAGCACTTAGACATTACCTAATTTTGTTCTGTTCATCTCCACAATTTACTGATCCATAACTCCTAACAGATATGGATAGACATCTGAGTGTCTACAAGTGGCCGGAGGGCACTAAGGTGGCAGTTGCCTACCACCACGGGAGTACAGTGAGATGCCTTGGGCAGCTAGCATTAGGAGAACTGTTTAAAGGAAATCCTATACTCAACTTGGAGCCAGTAAAGAACCTCAGGGAGTAAATGCAGGCATCTAAATGTGTCTGCTCATATGATTTAGATGGTTTCCAAAGCATTCCAGTAGCCCCAAAACCTGGAAGCTTTATGCACATACCAATTTCCCAGTTTGTGAATCTTTGAACAGTGAAGCTATCCTGGTTTTAGACAAACGACAAGGCACTGGTGGTATAGACGTGAGTTCATCTTCGGGACTTGAAGTGGAGATTTATATAATAGTGTGGCCCGTGTTCTGGACTCTTCATGTGCAGGTATCTCTAGGTCTAGGTTTGCTAATACAAATGTATATGCTGTAAATGATGTACAGGTACACTTTATTCATGGAGGTGGATGCATTTGTACCAGAGACTTCACAATAAACGACATGGCCAATATCAGTAAGGTTATTTAGCATGATGGTGCCAATGGGTAGAAGAGACCACACGGGTAATGCAGCAGGCCTAATGTGCTTAACAAAAAATAATGTAAAGTTTTTCGTATAGACTCCGTTCTCTTAGTTCAGTATCATCTTTCTGCCAAAAAAACCTTCTTAGTGTGTATTCCTAAAGCTGGACCCCTGGCAGATATTAAAAAAGTAGTTATTTAAAAAAAAAATGTTTTCAATGTTGCTAATATAAATACCTAATATTGACTTCATTTTAGCCTCTTGTAATCCCCTGTACCGCAACATGGAGATTGGGAGGGAGAAGGGCAGTACTTGGGGCCAGTCAGCAGTGCAGGATGTATATGTGCCAACAAGAAGAGAGAACAGAAAGATGGGCTCAACAGTTTCTTGCTGCTCCTGCAATGTTCTATCACAGGCTGGGGGCAGGGAGGTGACCTAGCTGTGTTGTGTAACTGCAACAGAAAAAAGTCATATCACCGGTGCTGGCTGTGCTGTCTGGCAGGACTGTGAAAATCGCAGGAATGGATGGCCAGCAATGCAAATCCTGTGTCATTTGAAACAGCTCTCCATGTATTTCAACTGCATTTAGCAGTTAAAGTAGTATTAAAGGTGTTCTAAAGCCTCTGAACTTTTTGCCTAAATCTACTGCTAATAAGCAGTAGATTTAGGCAAAAAGTAAAAAAAAAACAAAAAAAACTTACCTAGTTATCGCTGCGCGCTCCCGCGCCGAGAATCTGGAACTACTCGTGCGGCCGCAAAGGATCTTGGGGCGGGCGCATGCGCAGTTCGGATTCTCGGCCGGGAGACGAGCAGAGACGCAAGGTAAGTCTATGGACGTGTGCACCCGCATGCAGACACCGCTGGATCGAAAGTGCCTGCAAGCAGAGAGGAGTCAGCGCTGGATCGGAGAGACGCCACACCGCTGGAGGGACAGATGAAAACATCAGGAAAGATGAAGAAGATCGGCTTAAGAGACATCATTTAAGGTTTAGTGCTAACATTAACATGGGGGGGAGGGAAAAAATGTTTTGACTTTAAGGTCTGGGCGTTTTTTACCTTAATGCATTCTCTGCATTAGGGTAAAAACAGCCCAACACCTTTTTTCTACCCCAGTCTCCCCCACACTTACCTGTCAGCTGCGCTCGTCCCCGCCACCGGTCCCGAAACGATCCTCCGTACCCCGAACTTCCGGGTTGCGGGGGAGG
Organism: Nanorana parkeri; assembly: GCF_000935625.1. NCBI lineage: Eukaryota > Metazoa > Chordata > Amphibia > Anura > Dicroglossidae > Nanorana > Nanorana parkeri. The sequence continues at coordinate 605,456 of NW_017307080.1, forward strand.
ATACTGATGGCAGAGGAGCCATAGGCTCCTTCTGCCATAAATCAGAGTGGGAAGGGGCGTGGCCTGCCACAGGGCTGTGTGTGTCTATGGACGCACATAGCTACTGCGGGCACAAGCCCGCATGGGTGCTTCCATTAGAACGATGGTGGCACCCGTGCAGGGGTCGGGGGAAGAGCATGGCGGGGACCCACTAGAAAAAGAGAAATTAAGAACTTTTAAAAAAAAAACATCCTCCAGCAAAGGAGGGTCTCCTTAAAGGAGAAATTAAAAAACAAATGTGGCTTTAATATCACTTTAAGTTCTGTAAACAGAGCCTACAGCTTGTGAATCGTGTGACACTTTAAACGGTTATAAAACAAACTAAACTTAGTCAGAGCTATCTTGTTTTGACCAGTTGGCTCATTACCACTATACTACTTCCATACTACCGTGCTTTCCTTACTCTGAGAAATAGTGTGATAAGAGTCTACAGCCTTCATTGTTTGCCAATTCACCAACACGCATACCTAAAATGTACGTTAAGCTCAAAATGTGTGGATAGTGAGGAAGGATTAGAACTCCTGTGTGGGGGTTTTACTGCTGTATTGGAATCTGTTTGAGAGATTTGACTTGCTGACAAAGGTTTCACCATGCATGAAGTGAGGGGAAATCTGCAACATTGACACAGACAGAAACAAAAATGTTTGAGGCTGGATTGTAATCTTAAAGGATAAAGAAAAATCTAGTCCTGTTTTCCTTTACTTCTGATTTACTAGTTGACGTACAGTATATGTAAATTGGTATTTAGTACAATGCAATTTAAGGAACTTCTGTGCAAATGACTAACCTGTGGACTTTATTGGATTGATATAAGGAACTCTGTGGACTTGAGATCCGTGTTTGGTTTGTTTTTAGGGCCAATTGCGTTGCAATACGTTCTCCAACGGATGCTAACAGAAGGGCACCAAAAAATTAATGGCGGTGAATGGGGCTAGTTCACACCACTCCGTTCCGTTTCATTACGTTACATTATGCTGAAAAAAAGAGTAGCACATGCACTACTTTTTTCAGTGCAACATAACACAACAGATCTGGGGTGAACTAGCCACATTCACTCCCATTCATTTTTCAGTGCCCTTCCGTTAGCATCTGTTGAAAAATGAATTGCAACACAACGGATTTGTAGGTACAATTGCAGGTCAACGGACCCTCCGTTTTTTTTGTTCAAACTGCGGGCAAATGAAAAAATATAACCCGATTCCTCAATTTACGTTAAACAGCGTGGACAGACGATTCTCCCACTGGGCTACTGTTTTCTGACAGCAGCAGGTGCGACGAGTGGCTGCCGCCGTCACTGTTCACCTGAAAGTTTTCTGACTGGCTCCTTCAATTTTCCGATCAAAGGATGCTGGCGGAAGGGTGGGGATAGGACCACCCACAGCACGAATTTTGTCTGGTTCATCAAGAATCGACTAAAATTCACACAGTGTATGGCCAGCTTTTGATGCAATACCATAACTGCTTGGTTCTAAACTGGTGGGTCATGACCCCGTGTTCAGTGGGTCGCCGTGTGCCTTCCACTTTTCTAGGTCAGAGGCTTCTCCGCCTTCCCCTAGTGCAGCACTGTCAGTTCTTGTGCTTAGCAGCCATTCATATGCTGAGTGTGGGGTGGGCTGGAGCTATGGCCGCGAGGGAGCTCCATCCATACATACATTGCTTACAGCTTCCTCGCGTGTCCTGTAGAGGTGCCTTGACCGGAGCGTTGTCATATTCTGGCTCCCGGAATCTCTACAGGGCGTGCAAGAGAGTTGTACAAGCAATGCACATATGGATGGAGCTCCATCACAGCACAGCAGCCCACACTGGACCCGAGGCTGAGGATCCACTCCAGTTCTCGAAAGTTAGGGAGACAGGGTGGGTCTGTATATGTGTTTGTGAGATAGTGTCTGTCGTTGTGTGTGTCTGCGGTTGTGTGCTGTTTTTAAGGACCCGTTCGCACTAGTACAGTGCGTTAATCTCGCAGTCCTGTGCGAATTAATGCACTGCACCATTCAATTGCACCTACTATGCACTCTGGTGCAGGAGCTGCGTTGCGTAGTCTTTAATTTGAATGGCACCCTAAAGGCACCTCCTGCCCACAGTTCAATCTCCCGCACCGGAATGCGTAGTACCGCAATGCCATGCGATCCATTGCAGTGCGACTTTGGTCACAACTTAACCGCTTAGTGACATGAGACGTACACTGTAAGTGCCCAAATTACTGATCAGGTACACTGTACATGATCAGCTATTTGGGGCTCTGTAATGCTGGTGGTAACCGCTGAAAATCAGTGGTTACCGTTCATTAATGGATGCCTCAGTATATAGGCATCCATTCATTAAAGAGTTAAGCTTTTTTAGACACCCGATCCCTTTCAGGAATCGGGTGTCTTACAGAGGCACATTTACAGCTCTTGCCGTCACTCTGACAGCTGTTATAGATTGGGATATAGAGGCGTTAGGTACAAATATGTGATATAGCCCTATCTACCCTCTAACAAAACAATATATATGTGTGGGTGCACATAGTAAGAAGGTCTATTACTGATGTGGAAGAATCACACAGCAAAAATGTCAAAAGTGCTTCAGTCATTAACGAACAGAACTAAAAACAAGCTCAGTCATGAAGGGGTTAATGACCAAGGACCAAGGTGGGTCCTGAGGTTACACAGGTTGAGAACCACTGGTCTAAATCCATGTGATGCTCCAGGGCCCAGTCTTCTCTTCTGTTTACAGGAAGTGGGGGTCCTATTTCAGGCAGGTGTCTACGTCAGTGCCAAGAGATGCGATTTCCTGTTTTTTTTCATGTGGCTACTTCTGGGCATTTTCTGCAAAACTTTGCTAAGAGATGTTGTTAAATACAACATTTAAAATGTATTAATTTTCAAGAACTCCATATGTTAAAAAATTAATTCCCGCAGTGGAGCTACCCCTGCACTGCAAGGTTTAACTGCTTGTTTTGGTCTAAGGTCTAAAACGAAACTCACCGGGTCCTATGGTGGTGTCCACTCACCTCCCCCCCCCTTTGCTCCAGCTGTGGAATGCTCCTCAGCACCCTCACATCCAATGCAAGTAAATGGACGTGAAGACCTAACGGGTCCTTAGACTGCCAGAGCCTGAGGGAGAAGAGGCTGCGAGGTCCGGTCTAGCAGGGAGATGGGACCGAGCATTGGGTGAATTTTTATTTTTTTTAATTTTTTTTAGACCCTTAACCAAAACAAGTATTTAACCTTTGCAGTGCGGGGATAGCCCACTACAAGGGTTCATTTTTTAAGATTACAGATGTTTCACTTTATATCGTTTCCCACCTCAATCACCTTTTTGAGAGGAGGGACTGTGTATCGGAGTATAAAAGCTTACCTTTTGTGGCTTTGAATACAATCTACAATGCTAAAGACCAACAATAATCCTCCTGCCTTGTAGAAATAAAAATCTGAAATGGGGTCTAGCCTTCCCTTCCTCTCATAAAGGAAAGCATTTGAATTCCTGGTTAGTGGGGGAGAGTTTCCCTCATTTCCTGTCTGGTATATTTGTCATCAGGTCAGGAAGTGGGGGCAGGAGGGGACGTGGGGGCCATTGAAGTGAATGGCACGCCCTCCAGCCGCATTGTGCCTGCGGTCCGGTGCGATCAAAATGCTGCAAGCACTATTTTGATCGCACTGGACCGGACCGTAGGCACAATGTGCCTTGCGATCGCATTGCGGCCGTTGGGCGTGGCTACGGTGCCACTCACTTCAATGGCCCGCCACACCCCCTCCTGCCCCACTAAAAAGTGAGCCGGCCGCAATGCGAGGCAGTGCGTTCTGGCCAGAATCGCACTGCAACTGATGTGAACGGGCCCTTACTCCTGAGCATGTTGAATTTCTGAAATGTTTAGGCCATTGTAAGGTAATTTAGATGGAGTGCGGTGGTGGGAGTTGCTGGCTTTTTCTATCTCTTGGAGGTTCCAGTGCAAAGTTATCCTTGCCCTAGTTCCCACCTCTATTACCACCCACCTTAGAGCCACATTTCTCGTTGTTATGGATTCACCTGTCATTTTCACATTATCCCGGGAGTACCTGAGGAACAGAAGAAACTGAGTTGATTTACTTTTCTACCATCAATCATATTTAAAGTGGACCTACCTATGAAATTCAAAGTCTCCCAGTCTTACAGGAATTCATCAGAATAGTTTAATGTGACAAAGCCAGTAAAAAAATTAAAAAAATCTACCTTTAGCCTTTCCAGTAATTCCCAATTAGAAGAAGTAGATCTCTTCAGTATGATAGTGACCGGGCATCCTCCGTTCTTCTAACCTCATAAGGCCCTGTTTAGACTTTGACATCAACATTGGTGTACACACACACATGCTCGCTCTCTTTCTTTCTCTCTCTCTCTCTCTTCTTATTATTACTGGATTCAATAATGTTAATTCTATCAGGGGCCGGGAAGAGGAAGAGCTGCTCGGTGATGGCTTGTATTTCCACTAATACGGTAGCTGCCTAGATGACAGAGAGGGCCAGTGGAAAAGGGCAGCTGTGGAACATCTACTGTTATTTCTGTATCAGCCACATCAGGCTTGTCTCACACTGGGATAAGGTTGCATTAGTAAAATAGTTATCTAGGTTTAAAACAAGTCTATCACATTCAGTTTCTTCTAAACCCTAGCAATTTTGGTCCAGACAACCCCCCCAGGGCTATGGTCATTTCTGACTGGTAAGGGAATTACAGATTGATTCCATGCATCAGAATAGCCCCATTATTTTAGGCCAAGCCCATTTGTTTTACTACATATATAAATGGGAATATTAACTGCAGCGATAAACAACTGTTTGCCAGCATAACAAATATGGGGCTGCCATTGCTGATGTCTTCTGAAAATCTGGGGGTTATGCTGATCCTCTGGCTTCAATACTTTCTGAGTTATTGACCCAGAAACATGCAGAGTTGCATGACTGCCAGACCAGCATGAATGGCAGCCTCCATGGGTCTCTCGGAGAAGATTTCGTTTCAGTAGGTTTTACACTGCTGGGAGATGACTAAAGTCTACTGAAAACTGCAACCAGCATTCCCATTAAACTAAATATTTGTCCACTTCTCTAATCTGCACTGCCCAATGCTAACACGATAACATTCCATATTCTCCTGATACTTTCTCCAGAATTACTCCAGCTGCTGCTCTCCTCTCTAACCACAGCCATGGAGTCACATGATTACTGTGACTATGGTGGAAATGTTTTTAGGAATCAGAATCGATTGGCTGGCTCTGCCTAACCAGCCAATCAGTGACCAAACACAATTCCAATTTGACAGCATCAGTCACATGACTCCCCCGCTGCAGCTACAGCTGAGCTAAACTGCAATTTTTGTCATCATCTCCCCTCAGGACCCCTGTGTCCGGAATTCTTTTACTGAAATCTTTTAAGTAGATTTCCCACCAGATGTGGCCTGTTATACACATGTCTGTTATCACTCACATGTACATCACATGTTTTAGGTAGCAGCGCTATTTAACCTTCCCAGTGTAAACTGCAATTTTAATAAAAATCTCCTTACTTTTGGTATAAACTCCAGTGATCCGTGTGTATATATAAATACCTGTCACAAGAATTTAACGTGAAAATTTGCTCAAAGGTGCATTTAAATAAACAATAAATGAAGAAAAAACTGGTGAATGAATCACTTGTAAGTGTGGCAACTAAAATGTGCATTTGGATGGCGGCTTTCTAACCCTAAACCCAGGTTTAAAAAAACTTTCTTTATATATTAAATCTCTTCTCGATTAGCGCGGATTTATTCCATACATACATGTTTTAGTTAGCAGGTCATAGAGGAAGGGCCAGCAGGATCATCTTCCACGTACTACTTGTATTGATCAGATGTGCAGAATGATCAGGGGTTTGGCTGGCTGGGCTGTGTTACATTTTGATGGGTATATGCTTAAAGAAGAACTCCAGGCATATAAAATCTTAACTCTTGCAGAGGGCCCCCCTGCAATGGTTAATATTTGATATGCACAGAGTTCTTTATTATTATAATTCTGTAAGTTTGTATATTTTGGGCCTTGATCAAGCAGGTGTTAATAAAAGGGACACACAGGTGCCCTGGACCTCCATCGGGCCCTAGCCTCTTGCCTAGATTGCCTTGTAGATGATAAGGCTCTGCCTGCAGCTGTGTGAATGACATCTTATGGTAGATCCAAACCTTAAAATAAATATTTAGTTTGCTAATGCACTGTGTATTATAAACAACTGTCACTTTTTACAAAAATTAATTGTTTTAACCTTTTTTTATAATTTGTTGAATGTCAGTGTTGCTGCAGCCACTTACTGTCTACAGTCCTAGCCAGAGGTTTGAAGAATGACACAAAGATTAATTTTCACAAAGTCTGCTGCTTCAGTGTTCTAAGATCTGCTTGTCAGATGTTACTATGGCATACTGAAGTATAATTACAAGCATTTCATAAGTGTCAAAGGTTTTTATTGACAATGACATCAAGTTTATGCAGAGTCAATATTTGCAGTGCTGACCCTTCTTATTCAAGACTTCTGCAATTCCCCCCGGCATGCTGTCAATCAAATTCTGGGCCACATTCTGACTGATGGGCAGCCCATTCTTGCATAATCAGTGCTTGGAGTTTGTCACAATTTGTGGGGGTTGTTAACCCGCCTCTTGAGGGTTGACCACAAGTTCTCAATGGGATTATGGTCTGGGGAGTTTCCTGGCCATGGACCCAAAATGTCCATGTTTTGTTCCCCAAGCCACTTAGTTACCACTTTTGCCTTATGGCAATGTGCTCCATCATGCTGGAAAAGGCATTGCTCGTCACCAAACTGTTCTTGAATGGTGGGGAGAAGTTGCTCTTGGAGGATGTTTTTGTACCATTCTTTATTCATGGCTATGTGAGTGAGTCCACTCCCTTGGCTGAGAAGCAGCCCCACATACAGGGCCCGGATTTCCCACAAGACCAACCAAGGCCCGGCCTTGGAGCATCAGGGGTGTGTACTTCCTATCTCCCGATGCCTGGAACATGCAGTTCCGGGCGGGTAGTTGTTTTCTACATTTAGCCCTGCTTTGGGCAAGCAAAGCTAAAAGTACAACTTCTTCGGACACGGTATTTTCCGGATGCCTCAAACAACCGGAAAGGGAATTCATCCGAGAAAATGACTTTACCCCAGTCCTCAGCAGTCCAATCCCTGTAACTTTTGCAGAATATGAGTCTTTCCCTGATGTTTTTCCTGGAGAGAAGTGGCTTCTTTGCTGCACTTCTTGAAACCAGGCCATCCTCTAAAAGTCTTTGCCTCACTGTGCATGCAGATGCACTCACACCTGCCTGCTGCTATTCCTGAGCAAGCTCTGCCCTGGTGGTACCCCGATCCCGCAGCTGAATCTACTTTAGGAGATGGTCCTGGCGCTTGCTGGACTTTCTTGGGTGCCCTGAAGCCTTCTTCACAATAATTGAACCTCTCTCCTTGAAATTCTTGATGATCCGATAAACGGTTGATTTAGGTGCAATCTTAGTAGCAGCAATATCCTTGCTAGTGAATCCCTTTTTGTGCAAAGCAATGATGACTGCACGTGTTTCCTTGCAGGTAACAGAAGAAGAACAATTATTTCAAGCACCACCCTCCTTTTATAATCCCTAATATACACTAAAAATAAAAATAAATAAATAGATGGACTTGATGGACTAATGTCTTTATTCAACCTCAAATACTATGTAATACTATGTAACTATGTAACTTTTAAAGCTTCCAGTCTGTTATTCTAATTCAATCAGCATGACAGAGTGGTCTCCAGCCTTGTCCTCGTCAACACTGACACCTGTGTCAACGAGAGAATCACTGACATGATGTCATCTGGTCCTTTTGTGACAGGAAATGCAGTGGAAATTTTTTGGGGGTATTAAGTTCATTTTCATGGCATAGAGGGACTTTGTAATTAATTGCAATTGATCTGATCACTCTTCATAACATTCTGAAGTATATGCAAATTGCCATCATACAAACTGAAGCAGCAGACTTTGTGAAAATGAATATTTGTGCCAAACTTTTGGCCAGGACAGCACATGCATGTACTTCAGCAATGGCTGCATGCAGGGCCAGATTTACTCTCTCTCTGCTGCCCCAAGGGTAGGTTCCTCAATGCGCCCTCCTTCCTGCAAAACCACACCCAACCCACCGTCAGTGACAGAGGCTTTTATCCAACAGTGCCGCCTATCTACTCCTTGCTTTAACGGTGCATGGAAACATCTGCATCTTTTACATACAGCGTTAAAGGAGAACTAAGGGGTCAGGGCCTTTCCCCATAGTTCTCCTTAGGGTAACGGGAGGACACAAACAAGCGTCCTCCCGTCACCCTAAGCTTAGTATACTGCGAGCTACAGCTCACGGTATACTGAGATGCTGAAGCGAATCCCGACAATTATGTCTGGATCCGCCCAGCTGCATGAGTAACAGCTGGCTCTGCCTATCTAGAGGCAGATCCAGCTGTACCCGCCCCCTCCCCCATCCGTTCCGCCAGTCAGCGCTGGAGGAGCGGGGAGGGTGGAATCCAGTCCCTCCCGTGTCACTGCAGAGAGCCGTGACAGGATCGAGAAGTGAGCGAACGCTGGTATGTGTTCGCTCACTTCCCGATCTACTGAGCCGACATGTGACAGTCTCATTGTCACAGGTCGGCTAGAACTATGAGGTGAGTGAAAATCACTCACCTCATAGTTCTCCTTTTAAAGCCTCTAATCACCGGGGAGCTGCAGGTGATGCATGGATTTATTTAATAGGCAGCCACTTGCTTAATGATAGCTTATCAGTCTATTAAATAGATGCCAATAAATCTCTATCACCTCCCGGTTATTAAAGGAAGAAATATATGCACACAGAGAAACATACACCCACACACTAATACACCCACAACCAGAAATACACACACTAATGCACACAACAAGGCCCCATTCACACCTGTACGTTTAGGTGTGATAGTGGATTACTGCGTCAGGAATTTGAATTTTCCTGCAGCAGGAATCCCTAATCTGGCGTTTACAAGCGGCAACTGTCACCCGTTCAAGTTATTGATCAGGTGACAGCCGCTGCATGTAAATGCCTGCACACCGCATGTAATGGTATGTGATATGATTACATGTAGTTAGAAAACAGTCAATCTCCCTGGGCGCATTGATCATGCATCCACAGAGAGTGAGCCCCATCACTCGCACAATCCCTGGTGATCCAGTGGTTGATTAGTAATGTCCGGTGCAAACCTTACTAATCCTTCCTATCGGCCGGAGTTCAGAACTGTCAGAGCTGAATTACTGAGTGTCAGAGCTGACAGGAGCAGCTTTGCGTTCTGCATCTGACAGAGATGCAGACCGTGTATCTGTTCCCACCAGTCGGGTACGGCGTACCTAACTGGACAGCCGGCTGTGGGCTGAATGGTATCAGTTCGCAGGCCAGTACTCCCTGCCACCCTGAGGCCATGTGGGGAATCCGGCCAGGGCCGGTGCTAGGATTCTTGCCTGCACAGACATATTATTTAAATAAAACTGAAGATTTAAAATGATTGAAAATACATTAATATTGCAAAGCCTATATGAGATTTGATTTTTTATATACTTTAACCCTTTGACTGACAAGGACATACTTTATAACACAGCCATAAATGGGTTAAAACAAGCTCTATCCTACAATACCCTTGTGTATTCCCACCCCTGGAGCCAATGGCCTCAATTAGGAGATATCTTCAGATTTTGTTTTTAATGTTTAGTATTTAGATAACAGTATAATGAACTACTATAATGGAAAGTTGACTAATATTTCTGACTTCTGTGTATTTAGTATTAGATATGCAGTATAATGTCTGTAACATTGATAGCATCACCTAAATGTATATTACTGCTTCCTGAATTTTCAATAAAGTTGTATATACATGTATGTAGGTACATACATTCCTATTACACTACATATACACTACATGGCCAAAGGATTGAACCATCACGCCTATATGAGATGTTGAATGCACCATTCCAAAAACATGTTCAGTATGGAATTGACACCCCCAGCCCCCTTTGCGGCTATACCAGCCTCCACTCTTCTGGGAAGGCTTTTCACAAAACTTTGGAAGGTTGCTGTTGGAATTTGTGCCCATTCAGTTAAATGCTGCTGTTGAAAGAGATGACCTGGTTTGCAGTCAGAGTTTCAGTTTATTCCAAAGTTGTTCAAAAGGGTCGAGGTCAGGGCTCTGTGCAGACCACTCAAGATCCTCCACACCAAACTCGCTAAACTATCTCTTTATAAACCTGTAGAAGAAGTGATGGTCAGGTGTCCTTAAATATTTGGCCATATAGTGTATTGGCATCCCCCACACATGCCAGAGGTACAAGATTAATTGTATGGCCATTATTTTGGTTTAACTCGAAGCGAATGTGCCAGAAAGGTTGTTTGCTCTCCCATTTACAGTTTTGGCCATATTAGTATTCTGCAGTTTAGCATGCAGAGGTGTAAAAATAGTCATAGTCTGCTTTTGGGCCCGGGATAGGAGGGGGCCCCAGTAGGGTGGCTGTTAAGGAAAGCTAAACTAAAATCCATTCCAGGGTGGATGGGCTGAAGTCACCCCGTGCAAGGAGAAGCATTTGTTTATCTCTTGTAATTCCACTTATGCAGTCAAATTTGAGAAATCCCCCACTATATGTTTGCTTTATGTTCCTATTCAGAGCCAAAACTAGAAATCACAGGGCCCCATAGCAAAGTTTTGCGGGGGGTGTTTTGGTTCGCACACTTTTTTGCAGTATGCAAGTCATGCAGCTCTATGGCCGTATGATCACTTGTATGTGAAAACCAGCAGCTGTGATCTTGGTATAACTACTTCTTCAGAATCTCATTGTTTGTATAGGTATTGTGATCCTGAAGTAGATCATGTAGACACAGACAAAGTGTAAGCTCTTTGTCTATATTATGTGTGCAGAAATGCAGACTGGAGCAGTGAATAAAAAGTATTTTTGGGGATACAATAATTGTTGCATATGTGCGGCGTTGAGCCTTATTTTACAATGTCCACGCCACACGTTCGATCTCAATGCACCGCCACGCCCCCCTCCCGCCCCAAAAGCAGGGGGAAGTTTCACAATGATCGCCGTGCGTTCCAGCAGCTACCGCTCTCACGCTTTCGATGTGAACAAGCCCTAAAGCAGATCTCCAGCAAAGAATGACACAATAAAAATGAATAGTCTGTCCCTATAGACAAAGTAACAAAAGCAGCTTTTGCTGCAATATTTGCCTTCCATCCAGAGATTTCCGCTGCAGTGGTTTTTTTTGCCACTAGATGTCCTCAGACTGATAGCCAGCATCCTCTGAGCCCAGGTCACCCTAGACCCACCCCATTCAGTGACCAGACAGTGAAAGGAAAAGCAGCACAGTGATGGGTTCATTTCTGTCACTCTGCTTTCTTCTTCCATCATCTTGTACTGCTTCTTCCTCCCACATTCCAGCTGTGCTGTACAAGGCTTCAAGAGGCTGATACCAGGTCAGATTCCGGTAATTACACTGCTTCCTTCTAAAGATACATTGATGACTGAATCACACTTTGTGTAATGCGGCAACATGCGCATTACTGCAATCCACAGTGACCTGCATTATGTGCTTTGGTGCGAAGAGGTGCCATTCATTTTAATACACCTGCGTTAGAGGGTGCCGCAATGCATGGTAGTGCGTTTCTCAGTACTGCACTACATTCTGGACATGTTGGTGTGTGTTACCAACTAACTGAAATGAATGGGCTGCCTTAACGCACACATTAACGCACCGCACAGATGTGAATGTAATAATGTATTGATAATTGCTGCATTAATGTGTGTCTTTTATATCTGCCTAGAGTCTAGCTTTAAGCCACGCCCACTATTTCATTCCAGTACTACTGTATAGGCAGAATCAAAGAACGACTCTGGGCAAAATCTGATTTACCCTTGCAGTGGGGCTACCCCTGCGCTGTAAGGGTTAACTGCTCGTTTTGGTCTAGGGAGAACTATAAAAAAGTTATACTCACCCAATCCTTGGAGCCAGCTCTCCCCCTCCCTCCAGCAGTCTAAAGTCCCTGAGTCATCACATTCTATACCCAGTGTACAGGACATGAGGACACCGAGGGACATACCATCGCTGGAGTGTAGGAGGAGACAGGCTGGAGGGTGCCCTGTCACAGTCGGTCGGCTCCATGGATCTGGTGAGTATAACTTTATTTTCCTCCCTAGACCAAAACGAGCAGTTAACCCTTACAGCGCAGGGGTAGCCCCAATTCAAGGATTTATACAAATTTCTTCTTTAATTCTGCTGGACCACATGCTGCCTCCAGTAGCACATCCTGGCATCAGTCATTACTTATAGATATCACATGACACAAGGGGTGGGGTCTATACAAAAGGGACAATATCATTCAGGTGTTCTAAGGTCAGCATGATGTCTGGCTTTGTGTTTTCATTGTTTCCAAAGAGCGAAGGTTTGCAGCAGGGATCCATTTTCTGATGCAGAACCGACCAACCAAAAAGTTATAATGTCCGTACAACAAGGAAAGGGCCCTTTAAGAAATAGATGAAAGTGTGTTCATTCACACTAGGTGCCATTACATGCTTTTATATGCATTTGAAAAGCTTTAATAAACCATATGTATGCACGGAACGATTCCAATGGGTATGTTCACACTATGTGGTTAGATATCTTTATCTGCACTCAGTTTATCTGCAGTCTCAAAAAATAGAAGTCCGACACATCTAGGAATCAATTTGATCTTCTAAATGCCTGTGAGGCCTCATTCACACTAGAAACGGCCGGCATGTACAGCTCCGTGCTGCGTGCACGGCCTTATCGGATAGCTCCCGGGAAGGACTGGTGCTGCGTGTCATTACGCAGCCCCTGTCCTTCTCTATTGGACTACGCGGCCATACGCCCACCTACGCTCACCTCAAGTGCACGTCCGTGACGGTGTGGGTGAGAGTACTCGTACACTGACAGGATGGATCCTGTCTGCGTCTGAGCCAGGACACACGCACCCGTACGGATCTGCACCTGAGGTGGGTGTATGGCCGCGTAGTCCAATAGAGGACAAGGGCTGCGTAATCACACCCTTCCCGGGAGTTGCCCGATACGGCGTGCACGGAGCTGTACGTGCCCGCTTTTTCTCGTGTGAATGAGGGCTAAACGTGTGTATACGCACATCATTTAAAGCATTTAGAAGTATAAACACACAGCATCTAGCCTGGCAGATTTTCCTCTGCATATAGAGGACAGAAGACATAATTGTGTAAATGAAAAACATCTGTGGTAATACATGCTGGTATGTGTGGGCAATATAACTCCAAAGTCCTGGAAAGCCCTCTGTAACCGTTTCCTCTGGGGGGAACGAGAGGAATTGTAGTCCGCCAGCAAGCGTGCGCAGCTATTGCCGTAATACTAAGACAGGCATTAATAAAGCAGTAATCATGGTCTAGGCTTTTATCCCACTATGCCATGGCACTAATCCCTGTATTACAAAACATTTCTCAGTGGGAGTTGTGAGGATTTCATTCACCAGACTGTGTAAACGAAGTTTATCTCACTGTCCCTACTTTAACAAGACGCATGCACGGTTACTTTACATGATACAACATTCGGTGTGTCTCTCAATGGATTATTCCAATCTGTTACATTGATCCCTATCAGCGCAGTGCTGCTCCAGCCTGCTCCTTGCATAGCTGATGACATCATCGAGGCCTAGCCAATCCGAGAGAGGGGAGAGAGCATGTCCATATTAGGAGAAGCTGAGCTTGGCTGCATTACCTTACCTTACATGGATGGGAAGCTCCCAGCAGGCTTCCCACTCTCCTCCCCTCTGCATAGCTAGAAGAGTGATACCCAGGAGCAAATTAGGCATCCTTAGCATCCCTGTAACAGAGTCTGAACCTTGCTCTTACTACGCGTTGTCTGGGTGCTGATGTCATAGTTCTTAAGTCGGCCATACACGCCTCCAATTTCAGTCGATTACTGTGAATCAGTCAGAATTCGAGCTGTGGGTGCATTTGATATTTTCAATATCAAATGAAAATTTGAAGAAACCCGGCAAGAAAAAATAAGTCTTACGAACAGTGAATGCAGCCAATAAGATGGGCAGCACAGTGGCTTAGTGGTTAGCAATCCTACCTTGCAGCACTGTCTCCATGGTCTCCAGTACTTATCCCCGTCAGGAAGCTATCTGCATGGAGTTTCTCCCTGTGCTTGCATGGATTTCCTCCAGTTAAATAGTATAGATATCTTTGGTGCACCTGACCATTGTACCCCTTATTTGGTGGGTGCTCAGGTGTCTCTGCGGATGATCTTCATCCATCCAATCACGTCTTTATTGTCCTCCAAACATTGCGTCAAACAGATGGCGACATTTCGGGACTGCGCAGGGTCCCTTTATCAGGCATAGTATGTAGCGGCAAGTACATTTAAATGCAGGAGAAATAGATCGGGGGGGGTGTCAGAGTTTGTGTATACTTCCCAGATCAATTTCTCCTTTGTTCAATGCAGGGGGCCCGAGTGCATAAGGTCTACACAGTTGCTATGCCGTATAATAAAAATACATGCTTGCACCGCTTTTTTTTCATAGTTTGTTGCCTCTCAGAGCTGCTAATCTTCCGCGGCTTCTTTGCAGCCACTTCCTGTCTACATGCATGCACTCTAGCAGCAGATGTCATGGTTTCCTAATGATGAGCCACTGGAAGCAGATGTGACAGGGTGACAACACAGTTAGTGGACAGGGACAGAGCGTTGTCACATTATAACAGGAAGTGCCTGAACCAGGTGCCTCAGGTGAACAGCAAATTTGCCGCATCACATACTGGCCAGGAGAGCAGCTGCCCGGAGAGGTCCCCTATAATAGCAATGTGGTGTGACAACAAAAGGTATTGGAACGGGGAAATATAAATTAATTCTACATATGTTATATCAATGAATACAAGGATGTCAGAATCCACATCAAAGAACAACTGGGGTGAGCGCAGTGTGCTCCTCTAAAGGGATGTGGGGATGCCTTCTTTCACATAACATCAGGAAGTTCTAAAAGACTGTCATAGGGCGGCTCATTTCTTTAGGCATTGCTTCATAGGATGTATTGTGTCACTTTCTTCTGCCTTCTAGCATAGGAGGAGACGGTTAACAGAGATATGTGAACATGTTACATGTGGGCAGGGCGCCGTGACCGTTTCTAACAATCATATGAATACAATAGGGTCAATATTAAAAGGTTTTCTTTAGGGCAACTAATAAACCTTAGAAAGAAACTGACATTAGTGAAGTTCAATCATTTTGTCAATAGACCCAGTGGGCTCAGTTCACTTAGAACACCGATGCATGTTGTGAACGCTGCAATGCAATGCAAGCGGAAAAAAATATTTTTTAATCCTGATAATTGCTGTATTCGGAAGATTGAACCTGTGCCCAGACTATGCGCACTAAACTATTCACATATTCTGAATGAGTAGTAAAACATACTTTTAGCCCTGGTTCACACCTAGGAGTTTTTGAGCAGTTCGAAAAGCACGTTTAGCTGCCCAACACAAGAAATCCCGTGATTTTCAATGGCCCTGGTTCACACCTGAGCAGAAAACCGCCTAGCAGGAAAACGCCAGACGCCTGAAAAGATACAGGAGCTTCTTTGAGCAGTTACTTTTCCTCCCCATAGACTACATTGGAAATGCCCAAAAATGCACAACAGAAGCATGTTGCACCAATTTCGTGAGCGTTTTTGCGCGTCTTCCATTGCCTACAATGGTTTATGAACTGCTAATCAAAACGTGCATCTTCTTGTGCGTGCATACAAATGTGCACAACGCGCAAATAACCACACGCTGCTGACACGCGTGCAAACGTGCAAAAACGGTGCCGCCTTGGTGTGAACCAGGGCTAAAGGGAGCTCTCATTCACCTCTGTAGCTATAGACATTGTGGAGAAATTCATCTTTACAGTTAATTACAGAGGCACTATGTTGTCAAAGCTGCAGACTTGCAGCTGAGCTGTTACTTGTAGTTCAAGTATATACATATCTTGTACCCCTGGTTCTGCAGGCATACAGGGCTGTGCTGGGGGTTGTAGTCCTCCAGGCATGTGCTCTAAACCTGACTCACACTTGCACCTGTCTGCAAGCTTTAGGCGACGGCCGACCTCTCCTGCGGTTTCTTATGCAGCTTCTCGGCCAATCAGTGCAGTCCGCTTGTGGCCAATCCTGTGTATCCTCCCTCTTCCTGTCTCTATTTAAACCCAGGGCAGCGAACGGCACGCGGCCCGAGCAACGCTTTCCGAAACTTATTGCCGAGTCCCCCATTTGTGATTTACCCTGAATTCATGGAAGTTTTCCCGTGTACCGAACCTTTGGCTTGTCCTTGGAAATCTCTGTCTACAGGCTGCCCTGTGCTTCGCTTTTGTCCTTGGAAAGCCTTGTCTACAGGCTGCCATGTGCTTCCCTTTTCTCCGTGGAAATCCCTGTCTACTGGCTTCCCTGTGCTTCCCTTTTGTCCGTGGAAATCCCTGTCTACTGGCTGCCCTGTGCTTCCCTTTTTTATCCTTGGAAATCCCTGTCTACACTGTGACACTGAATGCATGAAGTGATGTAATATACATCACTTCCTGCATTCGGGGACAGGAAGAGAGATCAAAGGGATGATCAAGTAATGATCTCCCTTTGATCTGCTGTTAGAGCGTCGCCGTGCCGGTCCCAGCCGCACCGGCCACATCGGATCACGGACCGGCAGCGGCAACGAGCAGACAAAGGTACGGGGGGCGTGGGTGGCGCACACCCGCAGCTCCTGCGAGCGATCGGGCGTCTCTAGAGACGCCTGATCGCTTGTATGTAAACAGCCATCGCTGGCTGTTTACATGCTTACAGTTTTCCCTCTCGTGTGCGCGCTGAGTGCCGCACACAAAAAGGGGGAGGGGCAGGACGTCTTAAGACGCCCTCCCGCTCCTAGCAGACTTCCGTCCGGCCGTTCACGAACGGCCATGGACGGAAGGTAGTTAATATGTAAATATCACAGTTGAGACTATTTTTAGTGTGGGGCCAGTAGCCCCTATCTTAATTTTGGTTGCCCCTGTCTACCTGACATCTTGTGTCCGGGTTCCTGGTGCCATGAAACCTGGACACAGCATTCAAAACCCGAACTGTCCGGGTGAATCCTGGACAGGTGGCAACCCTACCCTGCTGCCGCACCTGTGCCCCTCCATAGTCACTGCCGGTTATCCCGGGCACCGCTGTCCCCCCTGCGGTGCCTGGGACTGACAGGACCGGCACAGCGGCTGCTCGAAGAGAGTGATCAGCATTTCCCACCACTGATCTCTCCCCCTTCTCTCTCTCTAAAGTCGAAAGCGATGTCTATTACATCACTTCCGCCTTTAGCTGTCAGTTCTCTGGCTGCGAGCCAGAGAAGAAGCTGATGAAGCAAATCTCTGCTTCATCAGCTTCTTTGGGGGTCCCTAGGTGACATTAGGGGTCTTGGGGACCCCTGATGTCCCCATTAAGAGGACCTGTCATTTTTTTCCAGCTATCACATTGGGGGGATTTTTAGCCCACAATGTGATAGCAATCAAGTTAAGTGTAAAAAATAAGTTTAAAACAAAAAAAAGTTTAAAAAAAATAAAAATCAAAGTCTCATATTAAAAATAAAAACCCCACCAAGAAAAGTTTTAAGTCCCCCGCCCCCGCGCGCATGCACTTATATACGTAAATACGCGTTGGGCGCGCCTAGTGCAAAAACAACGATTACGCCACACATGTTACATATCGCCGCAAACGTTGCAGTGAGAGCAATCATTCTAGGCCCATCAATCACTGATAACACTAAACTAATGAGCTGTAAAATCTTTTAAAGCGTCGTCTATGGCCAATTTTAGGCATGGTAATTGTTTGCGATTTTGTGGGCGCACGCAATTTTAAGGCTTGACATGCTTGGTGTCTATTTACCCAATGTGAACACTTCTTTTATATTTAAAAAATAATTGGGTATAATAAATGTTTTATAACATAACGTAGGGAAAACAGTTTTTTTTTCAGTGGTGATTATATACCACCAAAAGAAAGCTCTATCTGTCCCCAAAAAATGGTATAAAATGTATTTCAGTACAGCGTTGTATGACTAAATAAATGTCAGTCAAAGTACGGCAGCGCTGAATACTGAAAAATGGCCTGCGCAGGAAAGGGGTTTAACACCCCAGTCATCAAGTGGTTAAAGTAAATTTTCAGCCAATAACAGTGAAATGGGAATATAACTGAGGGGTGTATCACATTCACTGCTTTATAAGTATACCCCTCAACTTTATCCCTCTGTTAGTGGTTTGAAAATGAGGCAGATTACTGACATGACAGCGGTTTTATTTAAATGTAACTTCCTCTGTGGAATAGTTTTCATTTTACCTTAATTAAAAATGTTTTCATTGTTTCCTCTGAATTGCTTTATAGCCCTCATTCACACTTGAGAGTGAGCTTAAGGCGTTTTCGTTTTGTCCCGTGGAAAGCAATATCATCGGTGACATCATATGTTCTTGTATGTGCATCCTGGTTTTCCTGTGTGGTGTCCTGTTCTATCGGAACCCCTAGCCCGGAAAAACTTCACACTCAATTTCTTCCCCCCTGTCCCATACCACGGTCCTTGTAATGGGCCTCACCAGTGTTGTAGGGGTTCTTGTGGGCCCTCACCAGGCAGGTGACAGTGTCCATATCCAGCATGGATACTCTGGAATCCTCCATTTTTTAAAGTCTATAAGACCACAAGCTATTCTGCCTGGAAAAAAGCTCATGGGCAACCAGAGGCACCGATATGCAAATATGAAAATAATGGGAATCTTTATGTTGACCGTTGTAATGCTTTGGGAAACCTGTGACAATTTGTCATTTTATAATTAATAATGTTTTAATGTCTTAAAATATCCATGCTGTTTTGATACTGTCATATTTTTTAAGTGACTTTGTCACCTAAAAAAAGACATTGGGAACAAAATCTGAACTGGGAAAGAAAATCCTGAGAAGATCCTCAGGTTAAATCCTCAGTGCTTCCGCTGCATCACGGAACATCGCTCGTTCGTTGATGAGAAATTCTCCATTGATATCTGTAGAGAACTGTCACTTCTGATAGTGCAGATCTTCTACATTCCCTGCTGCACTCAGTGGTTCCTCCCGTCATCCTCTATGTCACTATAGGACCCAGTGTAAAATAGGGGTCGGTGGTAGAAACCACTGAACAAAGTAGGGGACACAGAAGATGGACACTCCCTGAAATGTTAGTTTCTGCACAGACATCATTGGAGGATTTCTCATTAAAGGAGTGGCACTCTGTGATGCAGCGGAAGAGCTAAGTATTACAATCTTCTTTCCAAGTACAGCTTTCCACACATTTATTTAAAGGAGAACTATGGGGTCAGTGTTTTTCCCCATAGTTCTCCTTAGGGTAACGGGAGGACACAAACTAGCGTCCTCCCATTACCCTAAGCTCAGTATACCGCGAGCTACAGCTCGTGGTATACTGAGACGCCGGAGCGGATCCCGACGTAGATGACGGGATCCGCCCAGCTGCGTGAGTGACAGCTGGCTCTGCCTATCTAGAGGCAGAGCCAGCTGTACCCGCCCCCTCCCCCGTCCGTTCCGCCAGTCAGCGCTGGCAGATGGGAGCGGGGAGAGGGGAATCCAGCCCCTCCCCCTGTCACGGCAGAGAGCCATGACAGGATTGAGAGGTGAGTGAACCCGGTATGTGTTCGCTCACCTCCCGATCTACTGAGCCGACCTGTGACAGTCTCATTGTCACAGGTCGGCTAGAACTATGAGGTGAGTGAAAAGCACTCACCTCATAGTTCTCCTTTAAGGAATACAGCCTGTCTCAATGGATTTAAGGTGAATAAATTGTTAAATTAGGACATTACATAGTTGGTTGACTGAAAGGGCTTTTGTTAGCCATGGTGAATGCAATGTGTTTTTTTAATGTACACTATTACTTGTGCTGCACAGGAGTGCAACATGTCATTTTCATCGAGCACCCCAATGCAGTGCATTACTTTTATTATTATTATTATACAGGATTTATATAGCGCCAACAGTTTGCTTCACAAAATGAACTGTACAGTCCTGGCCAAAAGTTTTAAGAATGACACAAATCAGGGGCGTAACTAGAAATCACAGGGCCCCATAGCAAAATTTTGTATGGGGCCCGTGATTGCTAGTTATGCCACTTGCAGAGCCCCAGTGGAGAGTGACCCTGCAGAGCCCACCATAGACTCTCTATAGTGGGCTCTGCAGGGTCAGCGCCTCTGTGGTCGCCGGGCCCCGACTCCTGTTCCGTCCCCGGGCCCGCCTCCTCTGCTATCAACAGGTCCCGCCTTCTCTTACATCACTGGCCCCACCTGCTCTTAGGTCGCTGGCCAGTGATGTAAGAGGAAGCGGGCCCCGCCTCCTCCATTCCGAACACCGCCCTCATCTGCCGCAGCGGCTGACTGTCACTGACACAGCTCCGCAGCGGAAATGTGCCGTGGCCGCTGCTGAGCTGTGTCTGTGACAGCCAGCGCCCCCACATGCCATAGTGACCCTGGCGGCCCTGGCCGGGTCCCCCTGTGCCCGGGCCCCATAGCGGCCGCCTGGGTCGCTATGGCGATTGTTACGCCACTAATTTTCACAAAGTCTGCTGCTTCAGTGTTTTAAGATCTTCTTGTCAGATGTTACTATGGCATACTGAAGTATAATTACAAGCATTTCATTAGTCTCAAAGGTTTTTGTTGACAATGACATCAAGTTTATGCAGAGAGTTAACCCCTTCGTGACGGGAGACGTACAGTGTACGTCTTGTCACTTTGTGCCTATATGACTGGCCACGTACACTGTACGTGACGAGTTATATCAGGCTTTGTAATGCCGGTATTTGCTGATTCTCAGCATTTAACAGTCATTCATTAATGTCTCAGTATTGAGGCATTAATTAATGAAATAATTAATCCATCATGCTGGAAAAGGCATTGCTCGTCACCAAACTGTTCTTGAATGGTGGGGAGAAGTTGCTCTTGGAGGATGTTTTTGTACCATTCTTTATTCATGGCTATGTGAGTGAGTCCACTCCCTTGGCTGAGAAGCAGCCCCACATACAGGGCCCGGATTTCCCACAAGACCAACCAAGGCCCGGCCTTGGAGCATCAGGGGTGTGTACTTCCTATCTCCCGATGCCTGGAACATGCAGTTCCGGGCGGGTAGTTGTTTTCTACATTTAGCCCTGCTTTGGGCAAGCAAAGCTAAAAGTACAGCGGGGAAGCTGCCGCTTGTTTTGTTCTCAGTGATGTCGCCGAGATCACTTGTCTGCAGCCAAAGCAACCCCACACATGAATGGTCTCAGGATGCTTTACTGTTGGCATGACACAGGACTGATGGTAGCGCTCACCTTTTCTTCTCCGGACAAGGAATTTTCCGGATGCCCCAAACAATTGGAAAGGGGATTTATCAGAAAATGACTTTACCCCAGTCCTCAGCAGTCCAATCCCTGTACCTTTTGCAGAATATGAGTCTTTCCCTGATGTTTTTCCTGGAGAGAAGTGGCTTCTTTGCTGCACTTCTTGACACCAGGCCATCCTCTAAAAGTATTTGCCTCACTGTGCATGCAGATGCACTCAGACCTGCCTGCTGCCATTCCTGAGCAAACTCTGCCCTGGTGGTGCCCCGATCCTGCAACTGAATCAATGGTCCCGGCGCTTGCTGGACTTTCTTGAGTGCCATGAAGCCTTCTTCCTAACAATTGAACCTCTCTCCTTGAAGTTCTTGATAATCCAATAAATGGTTGATTTAGGTGCAATCTTAGTAGCAGCAATATCCTTGCCTGTGAATCCCTTTTTGTGCAAAGCAATGATGACTACACGTGTTTCCTTGCAGGTAACCATGGGTAACAGAGGAAGAACAATGATTTCAAGCACTACCCTCCTTTTAAAGCTTCCAGTCCGTTATTCTAACTCAGTCAGCATGATACAGTGGTCCCCAGCCTTGTCCTCATCAACACTGACACCTGTGTCAACGAGAGAATCACTGACATGATGTCAGCTGGTCCTTTTGTGGCAGGGCTTAAATGCAGTGGAAATGTTTTTTGGGGTATTAAGTTCATTTTCATGGCAAAGAGGGACTTTGTAATTGGCCAATCATGCACAGACCAATGTAGTTCACAATTATCATTCGTCAGCACCACTAACTGGGCAATTTTCGAAGATCGAACTATCATATTTTTGTTTGAGCATGTGCAGTTTTCATCTTGAGATTTTTGTTGTATCGGCAGACAATTGTAAGGTGTATGGGCACCTTTACACTCATTGAGTGATTTGATAAATATTGTCGACTGGTCCTGGTGGACAACCTAAAAATCAACATTGTTTGCTGTACTAGAAGATTGGATCAAGGAGCTGCACCAAGGGGGTGCCTGCTGCTGCTATAGCACCAGCAAAATTCCCTCACAGGAACCCTGTCACCAGACCATTCATTTTAACAAACCTCTACCCATAAGATAGTGTAGCCCCATCACCTTTTGTGGAACGGCTACTAGAAATGTAG
This sequence comes from Nanorana parkeri, assembly GCF_000935625.1. Classification (NCBI taxonomy): domain Eukaryota; kingdom Metazoa; phylum Chordata; class Amphibia; order Anura; family Dicroglossidae; genus Nanorana; species Nanorana parkeri. Next base: position 628,004 of record NW_017307080.1, read on the forward strand.
TGATTACAAGAGCTGTAGTCAGCATGGATGAATTCTAGTTGGCATTTATCTGGTTAATTCCAGGTGTTCTAGTGGGGTGTGACTCTTCTGCAGTGTGGGGGTGACCAATGGGAGGACATTATGAGTGTGTGTGTGTGTGTGTGTGGCTTGCCAGCCAATCACTGGTGGTTTCATGGCCAGTGGTCCATGCTGGGTAAGGGCATATATGCTTAGAGGAATTGCCATGTGCTCAGTCAGTTCCAGCAAGGTGTTAGTCCTGGGTGGAGTCCTCCCCAGCCTGCCCCCAGGCCTAGGCCGGAAATGCTCAAGTGCGGAAAATGCTTCGCTACGCCTCAAGTCTGGAGGAGGCCTCATATTGGTTGAGGAGGAGAATCAGGGAAGCCGATGACTTCTGGGGTGCCTGGAATGGAATGGACCTCAGGAGCAAGTCTGGTATCTCTCCTATTGAGGATCTCATGCCTATCCCTCTTCAGCTGTTGCTCAAACACCCAGTGTCAGTGTATGCTCCTATTAATCCTACACTGTGGAATATTGAAAGGGACTGGTGAGTCTGGAGTTCTGTTCTGCCTATTATTCTCATGGATGTCCTAACCCCTCTCTCACCGGATTCAAATGTTCTAATAAAAGTTGTTCATCATCATACCTCTGGCCTGGATTTCATCTCTATCAGTAACAAGTAGAGGGCGGTTAATGGTATTGGGCCTGCAGGTTTCTAGAATCCCCTAGAAAGGCTATGGAAGACCCGATTATTCCAGCGGCTCCTTAGGGAGATGCGCTACATTTATATGCACATTTTATGTATTTGGAGCATGTTATTTACCTGGAAAAGCCTACCATGTGTAGACGTTGAAAAGCCCTGAGACTGCTGCTGGGTGCCCCCATTTTGAATGTGATGTGAGCACCCGCAAGACATAGAGCTGTCACTCCAGTGACACTCTATAGTCCCACATTTCCCTTCTCTTCTAGCTGCTACATAAAATGGAATGTAAGACGGTTAGGGGAGGGGTGTAGGAGCTAGGCCAGCACATAAAATGAATGAGACACTTGGAAAGAGAGAAGGGCTATGATCTGCGAGGAGAAAGGGGGCTGTGCTAGGAAACTGACTAGTCAAGTTTTTTAGCAAGTTCAAGACACAAGCAAGTGAATAAAAAAATAATGATGGAAGGGAAAACACCGCAAGCAAGCATTTAAAATACTTGATTATGATATACCTAAAGTTGGTCTGAGGGTCTCCCAAAGTACCCCTGTAGCACTGCTACCACTATCCACCACACATAATACATTTGCCTAAAATGCTTTAAATTTGGAACAATTTGAAACTGTTACAATGGCGCTGAGTGGCCCCTTGTAGCTGCCTGACAGTGCTCCAGGCCCGGCGCTACCACATAGGCAGGTCAAGCAACTGCTTGACGGCGCCAGCGGGGGGAGGAGGAAAAATGCTACTGGCCGCAAGATGGCCGCGGGGGCTCTGATCACACCTGTCAGCGCTCCCTCTCTCTCCTGCCAGTCGCTTCAGAGCGGCCAGGAGGAAAAAGAGGGAGCGCTTCTCTGAGCAGAGGAGCGGCAGGTATGTGTGTGTGTGTCTAATTTGGTCAACAAAGTTTATGAAATCATAAATCATAAACCCCTAATATTCATTTTAAAGTGTATCCAAACCCAAATGTAATGTAATTGCAGATTATCAGTCCTTAGATGAGGTGACTGCTAAAGTTTTCTTTTTTTTTTTCGGCATCTTTTCTTTATTTTTCACATGACGATCCTGCAAATTACACACTTCTTCTCCTATTGGGTCTAACCTCACTTCTGGAGAAAGCCATGATTGTCACACATGCATGACTAACAATGCCTGCCTTTGATCTCTGTTACATGGGGGATTGCTGGGACAAGTACTTTACAATGTTCATGCTCTATTCTTCAGCCAGGTTATTGTATTTTGACAGCGGCGGATGCAACACTGTCAGAATACTGGAATAGTGAGTGCAACTGATTGGCTGAGAATTTCTGGACTGCCTCCTTCAACAAGATGTGTCAAATGGAGAGGTGATGAGGGGCGACACACTGCTTGAGTTTTGGCTGAGTCAGCTTTTGTTTCATTGTCTTAACAAAATACCCAGCATACATAGTTTTGCATGCTTGATGTTGATCATTTACAAAGATTTACAGTAGGAAAGCCTCAGTTAAAGGGGGTAGAATGGTGACCCATCCCTGGGCATAGGCACTTAGGCTGGACATATAACATTGTGTTTTCTACAACAGTGATGTATGTTTATGGCATCTATATAATGTAGGAGACAATGAGAACTACAAAAGACAAACTCCATAAGATATGTTATATCAATATCAATGGTGCACCATTGACCTCACTCTGACTATCACTAGTTATATACAGTGGTGCACCATTGACCTCACTCTGACTATCACTAGTTATATACACATGTGCACCATTGACCTCACTCTGACTATCACTAGTTATATACAGTGGTGCACCATTGACCTCACTCTGACTATCACTAGTTATATACACATGTGCACCATTGACCTCACTCTGACTATCACTAGTTATATACAGTGGTGCACCATTGACCTCACTCTGACTATCACTAGTTATATACACATGTGCACCATTGACCTCACTCTGACTATCACTAGTTATATACAGTGGTGCACCATTGACCTCACTCTGACTATCACTAGTTATATACACAGGTGCACCATTTACTTCACTCTGACTATCACTAGTTATATACAGTGGTGCACCATTGACCTCACTCTGACTATCACTAGTTATATACACATGTGCACCATTGACCTCACTCTGACTATCACTAGTTATATACAGTGGTGCACCATTGACCTCACTCTGACTATCACTAGTTATATACACAGGTGCACCATTTACTTAACTCTGACTATCACTAGTTATATACAGTGGTGCACCATTGACCTCACTCTGACTATCACTAGTTATATACACATGTGCACCATTGACCTCACTCTGACTATCACTAGTTATATACAGTGGTGCACCATTGACCTCACTCTGACTATCACTAGTTATATACACAGGTGCACCATTTACTTCACTCTGACTATCACTAGTTATATACAGTGGTGCACCATTGACCTCACTCTGACTATCACTAGTTATATACACATGTGCACCATTGACCTCACTCTGACTATCACTAGTTATATACAGTGGTGCACCATTGACCTCACTCTGACTATCACTAGTTATATACACAGGTGCACCATTTACTTAACTCTGACTATCACTAGTTATATACAGTGGTGCACCATTGACCTCACTCTGACTATCACTAGTTATATACACATGTGCACCATTGACCTCACTCTGACTATCACTAGTTATATACAGTGGTGCACCATTGACCTCACTCTGACTATCACTAGTTATATACACAGGTGCACCATTTACTTCACTCTGACTATCACTAGTTATATACAGTGGTGCACCATTGACCTCACTCTGACTATCACTAGTTATATACACATGTGCACCATTGACCTCACTCTGACTATCACTAGTTATATACAGTGGTGCACCATTGACCTCACTCTGACTATCACTAGTTATATACACAGGTGCACCATTTACTTAACTCTGACTATCACTAGTTATATACAGTGGTGCACCATTGACCTCACTCTGACTATCACTAGTTATATACACATGTGCACCATTGACCTCACTCTGACTATCACTAGTTATATACAGTGGTGGACCATTGACCTCACTCTGACTATCACTAGTTATATACACAGGTGCACCATTTACTTCACTCTGACTATCACTAGTTATATACAGTGGTGCACCATTGACCTCACTCTGACTATCACTAGTTATATACAGTGGTGCACCATTGACCTCACTCTGACTATCACTAGTATTATACAGTGGTGCACCATTGACCTCACTCTGACTATCACTATTTATATACAGAGGTGCATCATTGACCTCACTCTGACTATCACTAGTTATATACAGAGGTGCACCCTTGACTTCACTCTGACTACCACTAGTTATATACAGAGGTGCACCATTGACTTCACTCTGACTATCACTAGTTATATACAGAGGTGCACCATTGACTTCACTCTGACTATCACTAGTTATATACAGAGGTGCACCATTGACCTCACTCTGACTATCACTAGTTATATACAGAGGTGCACCCTTGACTTCACTCTGACTATCACTAGTTATATACAGAGGTGCACCATTGACTTCACTCTGACTATCACTAGTTATATACAGAGGTGCACCATTGACTTCACTCTGACTATCACTAGTTATATACAGAGGTGCACCATTGACCTCACTCTGACTATCACTAGACTTTATTTGCAGGAAATGGTTGCTTCCCATTGCTTCCATATTCAGGTCTACTGGTTTCATGGAGAATATGGGTCTGTTTCCTATTGGATGTTTCCTAATACTCCTCACACCTCTCTAACTTTTATCTATGACAAGGAAATGAGTGATGAGGCTGATGCAGAATGTGCATTGGCTGGCACTGGTTCAACTGCCTCTCTGTATGGCCAGCGCCATTATTATTATTTTCATTATTACACTACGCTTCTGATATGCTTTCAGTGTCCTACTGAGCAGTAGTCTGGGGGATGTGAGGACAGAGTGACAGACATGGAAGAACCAGCATTCCCAGTCTATGAGCTGCACAGTGGAATTTGGAGTGCTCATTGCAGAATCCAGCTGTTTTATGTATATACAGAAGAATTAGTAAAGGGTTTGTGCTTTTAGGGAAAAACAGAAACTATACAATGGGATAAATCAGTGATTAATATGTATGTCTAGGCCAAACAATAATATGCAGTACATCTCCACAATATATGTACATTTCCTGTGGTTTATCCCTTTTAAAAGTACAGAAAAATACTTGTTGATCTGCTAGAAATGTGTGCACTCCTAACTTGCTGTTTCAGGTAACAACACAGTATCTGTGCTTCACTAAAATCCCAACCAGCTTTGTCAGCCCTGCCCAGTTCTCCTCTGCTAGACTGCTGAATACATCCCGCTCTCCTCATCCCAACAACATAAGTGGAGGTTGTCTGTATTCCAGCAGTAGAGATTTGGGCATAGCTGTTAACTCTGCCTGGAATTTCAATGCAGTGTAGGCAGAGCGGTCAGCTCAAACAGGAATTTAGGCACTCACTGGATTTCTGGCAGGATCAACAGGTATTTTTCTGTTAATACTGCAATACTTGTAGTTATTCCTCCCTGACACTTCTAAACAATCCACAGCTGCTACATTAAAGGGATGATTTATAAATTATCCACCAGCCAGGGTGGATTTACATCACTTCCTGTTCATTCATTAATTTCTCAATGTGGAGTAGCACTCAGTACAGAGGCTTCTCCCCATTCAGAACCTGGTGATAGTAAATATTTTACTATCATCAGTGTCTGAATGAATGGGAAGCCTCTTTACTGAGTGCTTCCCATTCATTTAGAACAGAGGCTGCAGAAAAAGAAATTGAGGACTTTGTGTACACGTACACGTACACACACACACACACACATTATTAGACATGTGCAAAGACTAAAAAATTATTTCAGATTAAATGGAAGAAAAACGTTTTCATTCGTTTCATCAAACAAAACACATTTATATTCTATTTTGGATTCAGCCACTGGCGTGTTCTGTAGGCAGGGTGCATGACGTCATATGAGACCGCACGTGTTGGGCGCCGCCATCTTGGTGTATATCTAGGTATACACCAAGATGGCGGCGCCTATATCAGCGTGTGACGTCACCTGACACCACGCACGCATGGCGTCATGTGACGTCATGCTCCCTGCCTCCAAGATGGTGGCACGCATTCGCAGAGCGCACCAGTGGCCAACATGGCCGCTGCACATTCTCAAACAAATTATTATGTGCCTGAATAAATTTTTCGTATATATGGGTATGTAGTAATTCATTAATTTAACATGTAGTCTAGGTTTTGTGTTCTGTTTTTTATTTTTACTTTTATAGATACATTTACTTGAAAAAAGGGTCTGCATGACATCCGGACACTTTATTTTTATAGATTCTATTTTAGTTTGACATTTATTGTTTGCCACTTGTTTGTCTTCCGTTGTTTTATTTAATAAGAATACTTATATTGTGCCTACAAGTTTAATACCTTTGAATAAAAGTTTTACTTTTATCATACTTTTTAATATGTTTCTTTGGGGCTTAACTAAATGGGAGTCTTTAAATGGTGC
>NW_017307080.1:634293-673511 GCF_000935625.1 Nanorana parkeri
GAGCCGATAAGCTTAGGCATGTCCTGTGTTCCTCGGCTCCATCTAGTGGCGAGAATGCCATGTGTAAAAGCATTCAGCCAGTGTATAGCTAGACAGATGATTTATAAATCATCCCCAAATCTTTAAGTGTTACTTGACTGACCAATAAATAAATCAAGTCCCCTATCACCAAATCCACAATGAAACAGTCTATTTATCTTCCCTACAAAATCTTTAGGGTTTCTTCTCAAATCGTCCAACGTTGGTGTAGACACGATCCCTCCACCTCAAACTGGATAACACGCTCACCCTTTATTCTACCTTTCTATGACGGACTAGTAAAAGCGCATGTGGGTCCTGCGGCAAACTTCCCTCGGTTGTATGTTCCTCTCTTCAATTTATGGCAGATCTCAATTTCTCACCACAATATATTACTGCAGTTCAAATTAAAAAAATGAAAACACCAATAGTGTAAAACCATAACTTTAATAAAAGCTGTATGACAATTAACTATACCCACTCACGTGGTGCCAGCACTAGACAAAATAGTAGATCACTCTAATATACGTCACACTGATTTCGCTGCTAGCTCCTGTGGCATTTAATCACCAGGTATCCACTAGCATGACTAAGCTCTTGCCGACATGTTTCCTCAATCTATCTTCATCAAGTCATGCAAACAGATACCTGGAGGTGAAATGCCATGGGAGGCTGGCAGTGCCTTCACTCTTCCAAGTTGAATGATGCCCAAAATCATTTATCTGACTTCCTGTGAGCCCAGCTCTTCCTGGACACCCCCCTTTCTTTTCCAGAGGCCCATCATCACGCCAGCCCTAACTTACAATACGTCCTTACGGAACAATATAACACATCAGTACATGAGGGCAGGTCTGTATATCAGTAAGTTGAAGCAAAGAACGAAGAAGAGTCCAGAAATATTTTATTGGTAGATATAAAAGCTTCTGTGCATAGGGATAATCCCAAACTATATATAGAAACAAGATTTTAAAAATGTTGCACACATCAGTAAGCTTTCAAAAGACTCTATTTCCTATTAAATCAGCAGAGAACATTTGGAATAGCATAAGGATTTTTCCTGCTTGGTTGATGGTCCTGACGGTCAGCATTAATCTGTGTGAATAATTGGTGACCATACGCACTCAGATTATTGTACAGGTGCATTGAAATTATTAGGTAGAAAAAGAAATGTTGTGACAGTTGACTTAGTAAGTCATGGGCCATCGACTTAGGGTGATGGTGCTGCTAGATACTGTTGGTGATAGTAAAGGAAAATCCAACTAGTATAAGTACTCTAATACAGGGCTTGAAAATTCCGCTCGCCCGCTCGCCAAATGCGAGGGGAAATTCCTTACTGGCGAGCACAGTAATGCCCTGCACATTTATTGATGGAGCGGGTGGCTTGCAATGCGATCCCCAGGCCCTGGCCTGCCCAGGCCTCACAAGCTGAGGGCTATGGGCATAGATGAGGTGGTGTGTACGTGGATAGAAAACTGGCTACGGGAACGTGTCCAGAGAGTATCTGTAAATGGCACCTTTTCGGACTAGGCTAGTGTAATGAGCGGTGTGCCTCAAAAAAACAAAGCACAGCACACCTAAAACACAAAAAAACACAACGTTTAAAAAAAAAACAACGCCATTTTTGTGCTGCTCTCTGGGGCCTAAATATTTCAAAAGTAAAAAAAAACAAAGCACAGCACACAGAAATTTTAAGCCCTGCTCTAATATATAGGTATCTAATATAGGTTTCTACTCTACCATGTTGTCCACACCATTCTGATGTCCTTGAGTGGACATAAATGGGCTTCCCAAGGCTTTCAGAGCCACCAGTTTTCATCTCTGCATGGAGAGAGCCATATTCTCCACAGGCACTATTGGGAGGTTGCATTTACCATTAACCTTTGGTCACTCGCAACCTTGGCAGCTGTAAGTCACACCAATGTTCTCTAAAGGATATTTGATATCTATACGTTGTCTCCATTAACAATGTAACACCTTAAGGACTCTCCCATCTCTGCTTTTTGGATGGATACCGCAGAGACATTTTTTTCTTCCCTCTGAGCACCACCATTCACTATACAAGTTATTGAAATAATTCAGATTGTACAGCAGTTCATGTCCATGTATGGACCATTTCATTCAACCTTCACTCTTCAAGTGAAATTGTTCAGAAGGTTTTATTATATTGCATTGCAAAAACTCCTTAGTGCCAAAAGAGGTAGAAGAGGAAAATATATTTCCCTTTCCTAACTTATTCTCTCTCTGTCAGTTTGCAGCCAACTACATTCCTAACTTTCTTTTCCATGGCTGGTTGGAGAAAACTTTTACTTGTAAGCTTTATTTAGTGTGAGCTCAGACTTCCTTCCTGTTCACTCGTATTCCCGATACTATCATTGAGTAAAATCTGTCTTGAAAAATCAGCTAACTTGCTTCATGTTATTTTTTCCTTTTTCCAGCTAGCTTAAGCTAATAGTAAACAAATGTAAAAAACATAAAAGTCAATGTAAAATTCTACACAGGGGTCCACAGAGAGCAATCATTGGGGCTTACACATGGAAAGTGCACTAACAAGAAACTGTTTTGTTGTCCATTGCAAACCCTTCGAACATAAAGTTGCAGGTAAGGCTACAATACTCAGTAGCTGGAGCTGTTCTTTTTTTTGATAGTCCGTCTTCTGGGTTAAATGACGCTGGGCGAAGACTGAAGGGATAATATGAATGTAGGGTGTCATAGCCCCACACTCTGAGGGGGCTTTACCACAGCACCCTTTATTTAGAATGTAATGATACAGAGAGCAATGCTGAGGTTATCATGCCAGTGATCTCTGCATCATTGAGGACCATCAACTGCTAGAGAAGTTCAGGAGAAGAACAGGACCTGGTATGTCACAGGGGTCACTGGAAAAAATGTAAATATAGTTTTAAAAAAAGCATAAAATACTACAGGGGACTTCATGTGGGGGAGGGATGCAGAGCTCAGAGTAGGGTTTTAAACTTTATTTCTTTTTTTGCTCTTTATGTGAATGTGATCAGTGTAGCGTAAAAAGCCTAGGGCTACCCACTCCCGGATCAAATGTCATCCAATTTCTGCCACCCGGCTCAACAAACTTCATTCTGAAAATCAAAGGAGCCAGGTAAAAAAATGAGGGTTGCAACATTCAGGCTACTGAACTCAATTCTACAAACAAACTGTTAGGTCCGCGGTGTGGGCCCGAGATGATGAGGAGGACCTCCCTTGCAACCCTGTCTGATGAGCACTGGGTTGGAGACAGTGTGTGTCAGGCAGGGGGTGCACGGGTGCCGGATCAGGATACCAGGTGTCAGCAACAGGTAGTGTGCAGGCAGGATAGGCAGCCGTGCAGGATCCTAGAAGGCAAATAGAGAGGTCAGACAAGCCGGGTTGGTAACAGGCGGGCAGCGAAGTACAAGGCGGAATCCAATGGAGAGTCAAGAGGCAAGCCGGGTCAGTAGGAGGCAGGCAACAAGGTACAGAAGGGTAATCCAGGAGAATAGTCAGGGAGGAAGCCAGGTCACAGGTATCAAACAGGAGCAAGATCAACAGACGACTGGTGCTGGCTGAAAATCACACAGCAATGATCTAAAGCCCTGTGGGGCTTTAAATAGGCTGAAGGCGTGTACTGCGAACATAAACATGGATCCGAGGTTGGCCCTGTTACACCTTAAACCTCCAAACCTCACGAATTCCCAATATAAACTAGCAGTCTTTACGTTCCTAGCTGCAAAACAAACGGTAGCACAGGCGTGGAGGAAGCAGCAGATCCCCTTTGATGGGGTTAGTAGACGGCTTGACTCATTCTTCTTTAACGAAAAACTGTCCAGTGTCCTGGCGGACACTCAAAAGAAATTCCGGAAGGTCTTGGGCCCCTGGTTGGCACATGTGCACCCGACCATTCCCCTCACGAGTCTAACGTCACTTTAAAGTGGACGCCCTGACCTGGAGGTACTACCCCGCTGCCACAGAATTTGTATTAATTGATCTCCACGTTAACAGTTAAAACATAACAACCAAATTACGAATGTAACCGAGAAGGCCTGGGGCAGGGTAAGATCAGTTAGGGTCTGGAACTCACTGCCACAGGCGGTGATTTCAGCAAATAATGTGGAATTGTTCAAGAAACTTTTGGACGATTTCTTAAGGGACCGCAATATACAGGGGTACAGGTACTCCTAGAACGAGATCCTAATAGGTTGGACTTGATGGACTAATGTCTTTATTCAACCTTAAATACTATGTATGTAACTATGACTGTTCCTAGCGTCTTAGATTTGTAACTGTATTATGTATGTTTTATGTTTATGATGGAAAATAATAAAAACTATTGAAAGAAAAAAAAAAATTGAGGCTTGCACAGTGACTGCAGCTACTGACCGTGTATTCAGACATTTAAAACTTAATTATATATGTAAATGGTGGTTTCCATATTGCCCATTGCATATGGATACTGTGTTTCCTGTTTAAAGTAGATTTAAACCCAAGCACTAAAATCTCATATAAGTCCAGTTCCACCCATCTCTAAACGGAGAGTGGACAGCGATGTAAAGAAACCAGGCAATGGAAGTTTAATCTCTGAGATGAAATGTGTGAAAATTGCACGGATGAGCCCTAATAAAATATAGGTATTTGTGATGGACCAATTGAAAAGAAAAATGGCTGATCCAACCAATGACAAGCTAGCTGATGGCCTACAGTTATTACATACTTTGTGTTTCAGCACTGAAGAGTGTACTCCTCTGATTCAGAGGTAATTGTTTACCGTATTGTATATGGTCTCATTAATGGCGTGAGACAATGTGTTGGTGTGCCAGTAAGCAGTGAGGTGTTAATCTAGTAGTTCAGTATTGGCCACAGGATATGTCTACTTATCATGCAGCTTCTGAAAGAACACAATAAAGAAAGAGATGAATGACTGTTGCAATCCTCCTCCACATGGCAGTCAATGCCGAGAGGTACAGACTGTCATTTATCTTGCTGTTTATCTCCCCTGCCTGCTTGTAGTTGAATTGGTAAGTTTTATAAGACTGCCACAGACATTAGAGGACAATTGGACAGTCCAATTATGTTCCAGCATTTATGTCAGAGGGCCAAGTCCATACACATGAATGAAAAACAAATGGATTGGACACTTTTGTCTGCTGTTGTCCCATAGACAATAGATCCCTGGTGCCCAACCGGCAGCCTTTGGCATTTACCCCAGGGCCTCTGCAGAAATAATCTGTAAACTATTTACCATACTTAGCTGCTTACTCCAACTAGAGAAAAAAAAAAAAAAACTTAAAAGAGAACTATGGGGTAATCTTTTTTCCCCATAGTTCTCTTTAGGGTTACGGAAGGACATATACTAACCTCTTCCTGTGACCCAAAGCTCAGTGTATTGCGGGCTATTGCCCGCTGTATACTGAGAGCGCCGCAGCCAGGACGGATCCCGACAATACTGATGAGATCCACCCAGCTGGCTGATTGACAGCTGACTCTGCATGTCTAGAGGCAAAGCCAGCTGTGCCCACCCCCTCGCCTGTCCGTTCCTCCAGTCAGCACTGGAGGAATGGAGAGGGGAGGGGTGAAATACCCTATGGGGAGCGGTGACTGACAGTCACCGCTCTCTGTAGGGGGATAATCGGGAAGTGAGCAAGCAATGGTATGTGTTCGCTCACTTCCTGGTCTATAGAGTCGACGTGTGACAGTTTCAATGTCACACGTCGGCTCTAACTATGAGGATGAGTGTAAATCACTCACCTCATAGTTCTCCTTTAAAAATGGCTTCTAGTAGTTGAATGGTTTGTTTGTTTTTTTCTTTCATAATATCCTAATTTCCCAAGAGCTGTCCATCCCTTTTCTCTTTTTAATTTGTTTTTCTTACTTATATATTTTACAGTGGTATTTTGCAGAGAGCAATATCAAAAGCGTTAATTTCTAAAGGGGCTGTAATGGCCATAATCTCTAAAGAATGTACACTCTCTCTATCAACTTGTTTAGCATGTTTGCAGTCTCTGACCATCTCTTGTAGAATGCCTGTAGTCTTTGACCATCTTCTCTAGAATGCCTGTAGTCTTTGACTATCCTTTGTAGAATGCTTGTAATCTATGACCATCTCTTGTAAAATGCTTGTAGTCTTTGACCATTTCTTTTAGAATGCTTGAAGTCTTTGACTATTTCTTGAAGAATACTTGTAGTCTTTGACCATCTTCTGTAGAATGTTTGTAGTCAAGGCCGGATTTCCCACAAGGCCACTGAGGCCCGGCCTCGGGCCGGCATGGAGTAGAGGGTCGGCAGAGGTGTCGAAATCCTATCGCCCCCTGGGTGCAGTTCTGGGTGCTGGGTGGGTAGTTTTTGTTCTACATTTAGCCCTGCTTTAGGCAAGCAGAGCTAAATGTAGACCGGGGGAGCTGCAGCTCGTTTTGTACAAGTGATCTCGGCAATGCCAAGATCACTTGTAATTAGCCTGCTCGTCTGTCCTCCCTGCTGCGCCCCTCCTACATGGTCCAACTCCGGCTGCCTCTCCCCGCTGGCCACCGCTCTCCCCGCCGTGGTTTTCATGATCCCCTGCTCTTCTGGGGGACCTTGGACCACGGCAATGGAGTTGAGAATTGAGAGCGGGGAGCAGAGCTGGCTGCCATTCTCCATTGGGGGGCATTGAGAAACCTGGCCTTGGGGCAGCAGAGAGAGTAAATCTGGCCCTGTCTTTAATATTTGATTATCCCTTGTAGAATGCCTGTAGTCTTTGACCATCCCTTGTAGAATGCCTGTAGTCTTTGGCCATCTCTTGTAGAATGCTTGTAGTCTTTGACCATTTCTTGTAAAAATACCTGTAGTCTTTGACAATCTCTTGTAGAATTCTTGTAGTCTTTGACCATTTCTTGTAAAAATGCTTGTAGTCTTTGGCCATCTCTTGTAGAATGCTTGTATTCTTTGACCATCTCTTGTAGACTGCCTGTAGTCTTTGACCATCTCTTGTAGGATGCTTGTAGTCTTTGACCATCTTATAAATGCTTGTAGTCTTTGACCATCGCTTGTAAAAATGCCTGTAGTGTTTGACAGTCTCTTGTAGAATACTTGTAGTCTTTGACCATCTCTTGTGGAATGCCTGTAGTCTTTGACCATCCATTTGTAGACTGCTTGTAGTCTTTGGCCATCTCTTGTAAAATGCCTGTAGTCTTTGGCCATCTCTTGTAGAATGCCTGTAGTCTTTCACCATCTCTTGTGGAATGCCTGTAGTCTTTGACCATCTTTTGTAGAATGCCTGTAGTCTTTGACCATCTCTTGTAGAATGCATGTAGTCTTTGACCATCTCTTGTAGAATGCATGTAGTCTTTGACCATCTCTTGTAGAATGCCTGTAGTCTTTGACCATCTCTTGTAGAATGCCTGTAGTCTTTGACCATTTCTTGCAGAATGTTTGTAGTCTTTGATCATCCCTTGTATAATGCTTGTAGTCTTTGACCATCTCTTGCAGATTGTTGGTAGTCTTTGACCATCTCTTGCAGATTGTTGGTAGTCTTTGACCATCTCTTGTAGAATGTTGGTAGTCTTTGACCATTTCTTGTAGAATGCTTGTAGTCTTTGACCATCTCTTGTAGAATATCTGTAGTCTTTGACCATCTTCTGTAGAATGTCAATAGTCTTTAACCATCTCTTGTACAATGTCTGTAGTCTTTGACAGCTTTCTTTAACATTACGTTCAATAAATATTAAGTGTGGCCCTTTGGTGATGTCATGGCCTGCACTTGATCTCCCTTTAAAACATGAACGTTGGCCTCCACTGCATTAGATCATCTCCCAATCATCTTATGTTTGTGGAATCTTTAAAGCAACCCTGTTATGACTTTATGAGAATTTGAAAAACAAGTGTATCTACAAAATAAGACAGGAGAAGAGATCACTTATCTTTCCCATTGGCCTCACCATCAAAATGTCAATCAATTTAGTAGAACTCCAGTCCACAGGGAAACTGACTCTTGAGTGTCAATCTCCAGGATCACCTGCCATTCTTACTAGTTTCTCCTGCTGGCCTCCACTCATTAAAAGATACAGTAGTGATGTTGAGGTCAGCAAGAGGAACTAGTGAGATGCTGGAAATCAGGAGCATCACTTGCGGAAGTCCAAGATGATTAGGGTGGCCTCTCCAGCCTGAGCCAGAGCGCCCCTGGTTGTTAAGAGCTGGGCGGGAGATGTGTATGGCCATTACATGGCCCCTCCTGCCAGTCACTGACGTCACTGGTTGCCAGGAGCTGGACCGGACACCGGCTAGGGTATCTCTAGCCATGTAGGGAGATGTGTATGGGAGAAGGGACCCACGGAGTGGCGACCCCCATTCAAGTGGCGCCCAGGACATGTGCTATATGTGCCATACCCTGGATACGCCACTGGCTGCCACATTCATATTCATTCAAGAGAACATCAGTTTGCCCAAAGCCTATAAATACCAGTTCTTAGATGTGGGACCTGAATTATTTTAATTTTTCTTGCATTTATCCTTTTATTTTTACCTGGGGATCCTGCCAGTAACACACCTCCTGTCATAGGGTGACAACACTCAATATAATATAGTTAGCAATGGAGGAGAAAGGAAGGATGTTAGGACTGCAGAACATCTCCTTTTTTTTTTTTAGCATTTTGGCATGTTGTATTAGACAGCCCAATAGTCAGGGCTTGACGTCTCTGACGAGATGACAGCGGAGCCCGACGAGTAGATTCCCGGCCGGCCGTTGTAATTACACAGCTTGCCGGGAGCTTTACATTCAAGCGATTCAAGCGTCCCGAGACCCGCTGTGCCCGCTGCGGCCCTGTGAATATGCACTTCCTTGTGTCACCACTCTCACAGAGCCTGCCTTCTAAACTACAACTCAACATCTGAACAATGTAACATTATATTTGCTTGCTGGAGGCAAGGCATGATGGGATATGTAGTCTTGAGAAATCAAAATTGCATCACATCAAGCAGGAGGGAAAGAAACGCAAAGCACACTGTTAATCAGGGAAGCTGGTGAAAGTGATGGGCAGATGGAAGGCAGCACTCACTACATAAAAGGGATTTTTTCAAGTAAGCTTTGATTGCATTATCTAGCATGTTTTCCTATTACAATGCTGATGTCATAACAGGATAGCATACAGAATGCTGGGACTTTACAACTCCTTTACCAAAGGCAGGGGCGCACTGAGCCGGGGGGCAGTGTGGCAATTGCCCCCCGGGCTTCTCTGCTGCCTTTGAAAACGGCCCTTGCCCGCGGCCGTCAGGGGGCCCATCACTGGCCCCCGCTAAAAGAAGCCTCCGGCCGCCGGTGCAGTGGCTCCCTCCCTCCGCCGCCTCTCTGCCACTTGAACCGCTACAAATGCGGCTCTGTACTCGGCGGCCGTTCGCTCCTCAAGGCTGACCTCTGGAGGGCCCCTGCAGGCGGCCCTCTACAGTGCCTGATTAGAGCGCCATGTCAGCCTGATCCAATAAAAAAAAATAAATCGGGGGACATTTTTAAATGTCCCCAGGAACATAAAATAAAAAATGTTCTTTTTTTAATACTCACCTGATCCATCGCCAAGTGCAGCCTCCCATCTCCCACGCTTTCAGAAGCTTGCACGCTGTGTGCAGCTTCTAAGAAGATACGCTTTTAGCGTAGCGGGTGCTTTGCAAAATGCGCAGCCAGCTTCCTCGCTACTCTAATAGCGTATCTTCTCAGAAGCTGCACACAGCGTGCACCTGCATCCACGCTCCACACGCCGCACCTCCTCCCCGCCTCACACTTGCCGCTGCTAGACCCACCCGCCTGCATCCACGTTCCACACGACATACCTCCTCCCCGCCTCACACTCACCGCCCGCCTACATCCATCGGCACAGGGACGTGGGGAGAAGTAAGGAGGAGCCAGCATGGGGGAATGACAGCCGCCGACAGACAGGACCGATCTCAGAAGCAAGTTGCTGGAAGACTGATAGCTGATGGTACATTGTGCTGTATATTATACATAAGAATACAAATCCCCGCAATACATTATACACTGTATGTATAATGTACTATTGCTGGGATTTGTTGTATTTCTCTATAGCTGGTGGTATTCTGCACTGCACTGTATAGAGGACTACAAATCCCAGCAATAATATCTTATACAGCGCAATGCGGAATACCACTAGCTATAGAGGACTACAACAATTCTCAGCAATAGTACATTATACAGGGCAATGCAGAATACCGCCAGCTGTAAAGGAATACAACAAATCTCAGCAATATTACATTATACAGCGCAATGCAGAATACCGCCAGCTATAATGTACTATTGCTGGAGGTATTCTGCATTGCGCTGTATAATGTATTACTGGGATTTGTAGTCCCCTATAGCCGGTGACATTCTGCATTGATTGCTGTATAATTTTACACTTTCCATTTCACTATATTGCACACCACACTTTTTTTTTTTCCTTACTTCCACCGCTCCAAGCTTGCTTTGGTGATGGACTACAATCTCAATACAAACTAGTAGTCCATCACTGGAGCCATTTTTTAAAATCCCGATTAACCGATTAATCAGACTCAATAATCGGCTAACTAAACGATTTTGAAAATAATCATTAGCTGCAGCTCTAGATAAATGGTCACCCTACACCAGGGATCCCCCACTAACCACCAGGGAGCCCCCACTGGCCGCAGTGGAGCCCCCACTACCCAACTGGGAGCTACCACAGAGCCACCACTAATTATTAGGGAGCCCCCACTGGCCACCACAGATCCCGAACTGACCAGCAGAGAGCCCGCACTGACCACCTGACAGTCCGCATTGGCCACCTGAGCGCCTAATTAGGGAGCCGTCTCTGCTGCACCCACACGCACCCGTGAAACTCTCTGGACCCCTGGTGAGAGCCCGCACAACCCTCCTGAGATCCTGGAGACATCGGGCGGCGAAGCCAGAGCAACAGAGTATGTAGCTTCATATTATTCTGCATTGCTGTAATATGTATTGCTGGGATTTGTAGTCCTCGGTAGCTGATGCTTTTCTGCATTGTTGTATAATGGTATCGCTGGGAATTCTAGTTCTCTATAGCTGTTGGTAGTCCTTATTGCTGGGATTTATAGCCTGCTATAGCTGATGGTATTCTGCATTGTTGTGTAATGTATTGCTTGGAATTGTAGTTCTCTATAGCCAATGCCATTCTGCAATGCTGTACAATGTATTTCTGAGATTTATAGTCCTCTATAGCTGGTGGTATTATTCTGCATTGCTGTATAATGTGCTGAGATTTGTAGTCCCTCTACAGCTTGGAGTTTGTGGCAGAACTACCAGGGTCGCAGCAGTCGTAAACGTGCACGGCACTGACGAGGCATCCCTCCACTACCAGTGTGCTTTAATTTTCCTCAACCGATAAATGTCTCTACCGCGTCTCTTCCAGGTGTGCATGTCATGAAGAAAGGGGGTCATGAAAACAGCTGATTCGGATGACTGGGCCCCACTGGAAGTGACACAGTTGAGAAAATGTATAGGAACGAGAAAAATTATAGGACACTGTCCGGCCCCTCCCACTAACCTCCCACAGCTCACAGCCCATAAGCATGGACAGCCAGCGGTGTTCTACAGTGGGCGAGAGTGCCTAAGTACCGGACATGGAGCGGAATAAGGCCAGAACCATGTAGGGAGCCCAGTGGGAGGAGAGCACCATCCCCTAGACAGTCGTCCCTTTCATGGACTTACTAGGAGTCCTCACATCTCCCGACCATTCACACTACCGTTACATGGATGGCAAAAGTGGCATACAGAGGCGGGGAGGAGGCAAGTTGCTGCACCATGGGCCTCTGGGTTGTACTTGCCCCCTGGCCTAAAAGTTGCCAGTCAGCCCCTGCTATAGAGGTGGCTTTTCCTGTGTAGCCATTCTCTATATATTGTTTCCCCGTCATTTGTAGAGTTCTGCTGGGCTGAGTTTGTTCAGCTAGTGACAGGGCCCGTTTAAAGCATAACTTATCCCAAAAGCAAAAATCTAATATATTGCACTTCCTCAGAAATGAACTACAAGCATTAAACAATGTTATCTTATTTGCTTATTCTACTAATTCCGTCATCCCCAATGGAATGGAGATAAGCAAAGGGAGATATGTTTGAAGTTCAGCCTGTGTGGCAACCATGATTTCCTCTATAGCTACAGTGTGGAGTCGTGAGCGTAGCCTCCAGGGCTGTGCCGCCAAAGAGGACAATTGTGGTGGCTCCCCAGGAGACACTCATGGAGGAATGATAGGAGGGTCACTCTGAGGCTGCAGTGTCCATACCAGACACTGTATTCTCAGTGAAGCTTAGTAATGCTGAGCCTGATAAAATCACAGACTTAGCGTTACTGGGCTCCATGTCACTGCACACATTTGCCCTGTGCTTGTTCATTTCCTGGGCTACAGTGTCATTGCTTGTTATCAACCAATGATTCTGTGTGGCTTTGCCATCAGCATTATGGCAACCAATGACAGGGCGCAAGAATGGTAGCAACCCCCTACCTCCAGTGCACACCTGATCATAGCTGCCAAACTGCACCCCCCTACCTTTGCTACATGCCTGATCAGAGATGCCAAACTGCTCCCCCCTCCTCCCATACCCCCCTGCCCCGGTACACACCTGATCATAGATGCCAAACTTCACATCCCCCCCTCTGGTTATCTGTGTTTGTCTCAGTGTCACTGAGCAGCTCCAGATCCTTAAATTGGATTTCACATGGACTGAGAAGTGCACAGTGACATTGTAGGAACTTCCTCCTCTGTGTTCTCTGCCTCTTCTGGTCTGGAATGTGAATAGCATCGGACTGGCTAGAGGCAGAACCAAAGGCAGGGCATGTGATGAAAAGGGTGCACTCCCATGCTGTGCCTTCCCCCACATGAAAACACTGCGCCCCCAGGCCAGCTGCCCCTCCCACCCTGTCTTTGCATCAGAGGACTGGTAATCACCATGTATGAACCTTCAGCATATTTATAAAAAGAAAGAATTGTATTTTGTTGCACATGATGATGATCTGCAATAATATCAACATATCTAGGGGACATTTAAAGCTGAACTCCGGGATAAGCAAATATTCTCTGAATATGAAAGTCATGTGTATTCTTCATTGAATCTTGGTGAGCTTTGTTTATTTCTCCAGATTTGTGCAGTAATCCAGTGTGAAACTTTATTTCCTGTAATAAAGACTGGTCACTGCCACTCCCTGTCCTTGTGCAGAGTGACTGGTCTTGTCGCCACCCCCTCCTCAGTTTTCAGCAAGTTGCCTGTAATGGGTGGGGCCTGCTGGGCTCCTCCCACTGCTCTGCCCTGTACACACAGTGATGATGTCACTACTACCTTTACAGAAGCATTAGCTGCACACAAAGTGGATTTCTCTATATGTGTCTATTACGGGATAGATTTCAATCAAAGTTTTTGTGCGGCTTACTTTTGGATCCATTTCATGCATTTTACAGTGCCTGGCACTGTAGCAGCATATGTAGGACATATTAGAACTTGTAGTTCTACAAGTCACCAACCTCCACTCCAGAGGATGACAGAGATCGCAGACACAAGTATGCCAACAATGCAGACCTCAGATCCGTCTTTCTCTGATAGCTGCGAGGAGGGCGCTGCTAATGTATACAGACGAGCTGGAGGTGATTGATGGCCGCTGTCGCCAGTAGCAGATCTCCCAGTCTCCGGCAGAGCCAGCCGACCAATCCGCTGCCTGGGAGCGATAGGCGGGCGTGGCTTGCTCTCCCCTCTCCTCTCCAGGGTAGCTACTGAGCTCTCACTTGGTTACATTGTAGCGCTGGCTGGCTCCACGTTCGGCTCTGCTTGGTTGTTTAGGGGGGAGCTCAGGAGCAGCACACGTCCGGCGATCGGAGAGAAGAGTACAGCAAGCCAGGGATGGATCATTATGACCAGAACAATGACTATATGCAGCCGGAGGATGATTGGGACAGGGATCTCCTCCTGGATCCAGCCTGGGAAAAGCAGCAGAGGAAGGTAAGACAGCCGGCCCTGAGCTTGAGATCTGCTTAACTTCTACCCCGATTCACTCCATTCAAATGTTTCACGGCAGCTGTCACTTTCCAGTCACACTCTGGGGGATTGATGCTTTGCGCTGTAACCTATAGCAACCATGCAGCATCCCCACTTGGAGTACTGAAAACTGATATTGGTTGCTAGGGGTTACCACACATCAGCATTGCTTGTTCATGATTAAATAAGACAACCCAACCTGCAGTGGGTGAATCTTGGACTTACCTTGAAAGCACTCCTGTAGAATCATTCAGGGATCAGCTATGATCCTTCTGTCTAAGTCAGTGAAAGGGTTAAAAAAATGTTCCATGCTGACTGAGTGCAGAGGGCAGCTGAACTGTTGCAGTAATCCCAGCCTGATATAGACATCAGATATGCAGCAGAGTAGTATAGTACAGGTAGATACATAGAGAATAGTCTTCTTCCCTATAACCACTACACCCAGTTCTAGACACCAGTGTAGCCCAGAGCTCCCCCTGAGCAGTAAAGGTAACCAGACTGAGTTCAGGTCACATCTAGCCTTGTTCTAATAATTAAGGCTGATTTCCCGACCTGGCAAGTCGTCATAGTTGCTCTTTAATGAGCATTTAGTGATTGCGGTAATCTGGACTGATTTGGGAAAATGAGGAAAATTGTTGTTCCCGGGGCTGGCTGTTAGGAGGAGAAAAAAAAACCATGATTGCAATGACTTAGTCCTACTACAGACTGTCTGTAGAATACCGCAGCCCGACACTAGTAGGTTCAACCTATAGAATGGCAGATCTCCAGCAGGCCTGTTCTACACAGCAGCTGGTCTGCGGATAGCCTGCCACTGAGATCACTGACTTTATCTATTATTAAATAGTTGGGATGCTGCAGGATGTTTAGAATGTGACGGTTTCTGGGTATTGAGAATGTCATATAGTACTGTCACATCCCGATGGCTGCAGTGAATAGTAAGCAGGCTCTTTTTTACAATGGTTTTCATCAATTTCATTGGCAGGAGATGGCTTTTCTATTCGTTTATAGGCTGTTGGATGACTAGTACCAGGGGGGTACATATGTCTTTTTTCCCCTTTTCATTTATATAGGAGACCTGGACTAAGAGGAATGAATAAGATGGCGTTGCTGGCCTGCTTAAAATGCTGGTTGACGGGCTCTTCTGAGACACTGAACTGGTACAAGTTACAGTGTTTGCCTGATGAAGGGACCCCTAACGTTTCCGAAACGTTATGTTTCACTTGCGCCATGATTGTTTGGTGTCTTCATTCAAGGCGTTCTACGCATGGGACCTTGGAGTGACAGTGACTTCTTTTCAGTATTTGAACTGGAAGGAGCACACAGGTGAAGAAAGTCAGCATGACTTCAAAACGACTGGTGCACCTAACTGTTCCAGGTCAGGATTTACTGAAGCCATTGGATCAGCATTACAGCCAGCAGGAGAGGTCAACAATGACAGCCACTTCACTGCAAGTTCCCATTAACATATATAACATGCACAGGAGGCATACAGACCAATACCTTTTCATGTTACATTTGTATTTGGACAATTCTAATGACTTTGGGACAGTAGTAGGGAATACCTTGGGGCAGGGGTGGACCAATTAATATGGAATTCAGCAGCCATTCTGTCAAATCCAGGAGCCAGCAGGCTTTTCTTTGTGGAGTCAGCTCCATTGACAACAACTAGAGAAATCTAGAATGTAGGAGCCAGCTGTTATTTTTAAGGAGCATTGGCTACCAGGCTCCTGGGATTTGTCCAACTCTGCCTTGTTGCTTTGGTAGTAAGTTGTATGTACCATTTTCACATTAAAGTATGATATGAGGCATATCCTTGCACCGTTGAAGGGTTAGGTCCACCCACAAATGCCGATGCTGGCAAGTTGAATGTCCTCCAGGCTTATTTTATGTCTTGGAAGATAAGATGTCAGAATCTTCTTGTTGTAGTTCTCATCCTGTTCTCCAGGCCTTGGATCCTCCACTATCATGTGACATTCTCTATGATAAAAACCAAAAACATTTAAACAGGATGAGTTAGACCAGTGGGTCTCAACCTGTGTAACCTCAGGACCCACATTTGTCCTTGGTCATTAAGTCACAACCCAATGAAACGCACGGCATTGCGGTACAGAGCATTCCCATGAGGGGAATTGATCTGGGTGGGAGATGCGTTTGGGGTGCCATTCAAATGACAACACACCTCCCACACCAGATTGCGCGGTAGGTGCGATTACGTTGTACAGTGCGGTAATCGCACAGGACTGTGCAATTAATCCACTGTACTAGTGTGAACGGGCCCTCAAAAACACTGACTGATACACAATGTCACACAGTCACAGACTGTCTCACACACACACTCCCAAAACATATTTAATTTAGTTTCTTTTTTTTCCACCCAGTCTCCCTATCTTCCGAGAACTGGAGTGGATCCTCAGCCTAGGGTCCAGTGTAGGCTGCTATGCTGTGATGGAGCTCCATCCGTATGTGCATTGCTTGTACAGCTCCCTCACTTGTCCTGTAGAAGTGACAGGAGCCAGAATGTGACATCACTCCGGTCCAGGCACCTCTACAGGGCATGCATGGGGAGCTGTAAGCAATGCATGTATGGATGGAGCTCCCTCGTGGCCATGGCCCCATCCCACCCCACCTCAAGCTGACACTTGGCATCGGGCTGCATATTTTGAATGGCTGCTTGGCCTGATAACTGACAGTGCTGCGTAGGGGGAGGGTGATAAGCCTCTCACCTAGAAAAGTGGAAGGCATGTGGTGACCCACTGAACACGGGGTCGCGACCCAATGCCTTCCACACGTGAGGGAGCTGTACAAGCAACCCACCAGTTGAGAACCAAGGAGTTAGACTATGACCGTACAGTGGGTGGAGCTGGGAACTCAAGTGTAGACAGTGACAACCAAGCCCCCAAGAGTTATGAGATATTGGGGGGGTTTCAACTTATGAGCGTCAAGCAAAAACTGGAATATCATGGAATCCTCTTCAGATTCAAGAGATGCAATTGGTCAAACACCAGCTGTGAACAATCAGTCATTTAGATTAGTTGTCATTGGTAAAAAAGAATTTGGTCATTGATATTCAATTATTTCAAAAGAGAAATGTGAATTAGGTAAAATACACGGTCATTTGTTTGTAACCCAGAGATAAAGTCCATGGTGTCTCCAATGCACCAGGTATACAAGTGTGCCTGATTGTATGCCTGTTGTGTAGGGAAATGATTTGATAGGCTGCCATGAGAATGCAGTAAGACCTACAGGCATGGTCCAGCCATTCAGAGAGATCCATAAACATGCACACTTGCATAACAAGAGCATGCATGTTTATACTCCTTTTGAACCTGATTATCTTGGTGGAAGCAATCGTCATCATTCCATCATGATGGAATGTCACATGCTGGTGGAGGCTCCAACGCCTGCAGAACAGGATCCTCATTTTTGGCAACCACTACTTCCTGTAGTCATAAGATCATCTATCTGGCAATCATTTTATGGCTATGAGTTCCTTGTCACACATACAAGTTCATACAAGTTCTTTTTATATCTACCAAACTATTTGATATGAGGGCCTACCTAAACTATCCATTAAAGTGATACCCAATCAGTCAAACCCTAGACGCCACATAGCTGGTGGTAGATCTAAGGAATATTATAGTGTATATATAAAGGACATAGTTCATATGTGGAGGTCAGCGGGAGGAACCAGAGTGCTGTGTGAACACAGAAGTTCAATACTCCAGGAAGAGTCGGTTTCCCAGTAGACTTCAGGGGCTATTTCTTCAATAATGGAGCGGTGTTTGGCAGCTGGACAGTTGAGTATATACTCATTGCCAGCAGTCTAAACAGATCATTTGGGACTGCATAAAAATGAAATGATAATATGCATGTGCCTATTTTATCTGTGTTATATACATATATGAATAGAATAATTCACAGATAACACCGCTCATGGGTCACATCTGATCAGAGCTACTTCTCCTGATCCATGTTCTTGTCAGAAAGAATTCATATGAGCCCATGCAGTGGTAGAAGGGTGTGTCTCCAGCAGAGATAACGGAGCTATTTATTGGCTATATAGATAGTAGGATAGGCAGCAATAGGGATCATTAATTGATAGAAATGTCAGTTGTCCCATCCCCAGATATGCAGCAGGAAAAAGCAAGGCTGGCTGTGATATTTCTATAGCACAACGATAAAAAAGGTGTGGTACATTACTTGTAGGCAGCGGCAGTGCCTATATAAAATATATCTGTCATTGCTCTTATGGGGATTGCATCATACAACCTTTTATCTTCACAAGTATTTACATATAATTGAATTGGAAGGCCATTTTTAAAGTAGACTAAAGGTGCCCATACACTGTACGATTCTCGTACAAGAATCGCGGGAAATCCCGCGATCGTACGAGAATCGTACAGTGTATGGAAGGCGTGCGACTGTTTCTACTGTACGGATGCACGTCTTCCGTCGAACAAGCAGGCTTGAAAACCCGACGAGAATCGTACGATTCTCAGCGGGTTAGTGGCCTGCTTTTTCGACAGCTGCCGAACTGGCCGGTGTGCGCACACTGCCCGTTTGCAGTGATCAGAAGCCCGTCCCTCACTGCGGGGCGGGCTTTCGATGATCGCAAGTACGATCTGCCCGTCCAAGATGGGCAGATCGTACGAGCTTTGAATGAGCTTACAACCATCGCAAGACAAAGGTCTTGCGATGGTCGTAAGGTGTATGGGCACCTTAAAGGTCCCCACACACCTTGCGATAATCGTACGATAATCGCGGGAAATCCCGCGATCATACGATTATTGTAAGGTGTGTGCCCAGCCTTATACTGTAATGCAAACTTATACTGCCATTACCAATCTCTCCTGCAATGCTAGTTGACCGTCTTTCATACTTCCGTACTTTTATTAGTTCCTTGCCCACAGCAAGTATTTCAAAGTGTAAATATACACAACATCCCACAAGAGCTGCAGTTATGTAGTTGCTCTGACCCAGCAGTCTAGCCATCACAATTTGGCCCTTGTCAAAGTTGCTCAATTCCTTATGCTTGCCCATCAACCACAGGGACCAAATGTTCACTTGTTGTCTAATATATCCCACCCACTTGCAGGTGTCATTGTAATTAGATAATTAATGTTATTCACTTCACCTCTTAGTGGTCATAATGATATGGTTGATCAGTGCATATTCTCATGTTAAAAGTGTTGGCTAGAGTGGAAAGGGATTAGAAGACCTGTCAGGTTTTCATTGCTGTCTGAGTCCCTGTTGGCAAGATCCACCCTCTCTATTTGTCTTGGCAACCATTATCACCGAAAGTGAAGGAAAACCCCCACATTTTTTGTTGTCCTTAGAACAGGAATAGAGGGACATCTTCCAATGGGTTCCAGTGACCCTGCTGATAGCCACAACAGGAAGTAGGTGGACAAGCCTGTTTGTCAGATGGGAAGTGAAGGGAAATCGACGCCATGGGACATTCCTTTGAATGGACTACCTACCACATCTAAATTGCACTAAAAGAAGTGCATGACCTTTTTTTTTTTTTTACATTGCATTGTAGCCTCAAAACGCATGTTAATAAGATGCCATGTATTGTGGTGCGATGTAATGCAGCTGCGATGGCTAGGTGGGTTGCATTGGCATTAGGAAATAATGGCACCACAGCGCACCTAAGATGCGATATCTTGTGCGATGCAGGATCATATGTGGGAATGCACTTTCTCCCGCTTTGCATGTGATCCGAGCCTTATGTCTAAGGGCTTGTTCATACCAATTGTGGTATGTTCCAGAGCGGTAGCTGCTGGAATGCGCAGCAATCACACATTAAACTTCCCCCTTCGTTCTGCGGCGGGAGGGGGAGTGGCGATGCATTGAAGTCAATGGCACCGCAGCCCCGCCCGCAGTGTGATCGGACACGTGGCAAAACATTGCCTGCGTTCCGGTCCACTGTGAACGCAAAAAAATAAAGCTTGCAGCTTCAGTGCACTGACTTCAATGCACTGTCACACCCCGTCCCACTCCAGAACAAAGGGGGTAGTTTAGTGTGCGATTTCTGTGCGTTCCAGCAGCTACCGCTCTGGAACACACCGCAATTGGTGTGAACAAGCCCTAAAACAGATCAGCCCCTGCTGAAACATCTCACTTTCTGACTTGCTACAATGTTCCAGTCTGATCACTGGGCAAGGAGACATCATCTGTGCCTAGGCAAAGTCACTGACTGGAATACAAGGACTGATATTCCATGAAACAAGGTACAGCTTTTTTTTGTCAAGGTTTCTGTTTCTATCTATTGTGACAAGTCAGATATTAATATTTGTGTGAGTACCAGGGAGTTAAACCACCCATGATCAGCTGACATTTATAATTTGGCGTGCTTTACAAAGAGCATCAGACCATTTTATATTTCTCCATGATGAAATGCAGCAGATGGAATGAGACTCCATGACCAGCAGGGATATCTGACTCTTGGAATTCTCAATGGCGTTCTGTCAAAAGTGAAATATGGTGCCTGTTGGGATGCCATACTAGAGCTGTATATTGGTACTTGTCTTGGTGATTTGTGGTGTTTATCTCTTTGTAGAGTAAACTCTTCTTCACAAGGATTTCAATTGAAAACTCAGTGGTGGGTCATAACATTGAACGCTGGTGCCGCAAAGCTTCTCATGATTCCATTAAAGGGCCCATATATCAATTATAAGTGGAAGCTGATGTGTTCATGTGCCCACTGGCTTCTTGTACCCTGTGATGGCCCCAGTGAAAAGCTCTTCGTGTCCTAGAGTCGCACTCTGCCCAACTTGGCAATTCGAGTGTTCCCACTCCGTATCCTGCTTTCAAGATAAACTATCCAATCAGTGGAGAGGAAATCCTTTCTATTGATTACAGTTTGTGTGTGTGGCGTTCTTGCTACTGGTCAGTCCATGGTGACAGGGTCACTTTAAGGGTCCATTCACACTGCATACACATCAAGCTTTGTGCAATGTGCCACATTGCATTAGACACCCCATTTTATAATTTTTCACAACACAAGGCATGCAAAAAAATGTGTGTGTGTTGTGGTGCACTATAGCTTTGTACCATTATAGTGCAATGTGGATGTGCATTGCTGGTATGGTGCGTGTAGAGTGTAAACCGGCCCTTAGGAAAGCATTAACAAGCTTAAAGGAGAACTATGAGGTGAGTGATTTACACTCATCCTCATAGTTCGAGCCGACACGTAACAATGAAACGGTCACACGTTGGCTCTATAGATCGGGAAGTGAGTAAACATATACCGTCGCTCACTTTCCGATCATCTCCCTGCAGAGGAGGAACAGGAGGGGGCGGACACAGCTGGCTGTGCCTCTAGATTGACAGTGGGCTCTGCCTATCAGCCAGCTGGGTGGATCTCGACATTATTGTTGGGATCCGTCCCGGCTGCGGCGTCCTCAGTATATAGTGAGCTTTGGGTCAACGGAGGACGTTAGTCTATGTCCTCCCGTGACCCTTAAAAGAGAACTATGGGGTAAAACATTTGTTATCCTATAGTTCTCTTTTAACTCCAGAGGGGACTAACCCTTTAATCAGAGATCATTTGCATCTTTCCAAACAATATAAGAAAAAGTGAAAAGTGCTTGTATCATATCTGCATTAAGTATTAGGGTGTGTCTATGGAGTGCATGTACAGAGAAATTGTAACAATGTTTATAGGTTCATTTAGGCTCTATTCACACTGGAGTGGCTGTCCACGCGTATTCGGTTGTACGAATACGCACAGAACCGCTCTAAACAGAAAAAACAATGCACTTTGATGTGCATTGTTCAGACCATTGCAGAGACAAAACCACACGGCCCCCAAAATAGTGCAAGCACGATAATACGGAGGATTTTGCATGTACGCAACTAAATAGCCGCAAACTAGCAGAATCTGTGCAGTTGTTTCACATATAGTGTTTGTGTCTGCGCGGAAAACGCTATATGTGAATGTAGCCTTACAGGGTGCAATTTATCAAAACTGGAGCGGCTGTCCATGAACAAACTGAAGATAGAAGGTGATTGGTTACTAAGGGCATCTGCTCCAGATTGTCTGTTGATAAATGCCCCCCATACTGTACATGACCGTTGTTCTAATTGATGTAATTTTATCAAGGGGCTACATGATGAAACTCCCAGTTGGTATTTTCTTTTTTATAAATCTAATCTCTGTAGTGTGAGGGCCCATTCCCACCGTTCCTATGCTTTGTGTTAAGGCATTCATCATATTTGATTGGCTTACTTTTCTGATACAGCGCTTGTGCGTCTGAACTGCGTTAGTGTGCGTTAGTGATAAAGTACAAGAAGAGAAGGTAGGAGCCATTGTGGTATTTGCATTGTGATGCCTTTGTTGTGATTAGTTAGGTTTGTAGCTGCATGTGGGGAGGATCACTGGTATAACTGCAACTAGAGACATTGGCTTACATATGTCACATGACATCAGCCTGCACACATCTCTGATGACTGCTGGGACTTGTAGTTTCTCAGTGACTGGATGTCGATAGATATTTATAAAGACAACTGCTTCACAATATGGATGTTGCATATCTCCACCTAGATGGTCAAACTGGTGCACAATGCAAACAATTCCAAAGCAGTTGTATTGCAGTGCTATGAATGGCAGCCATTGATGCTTTGGCATTAGTAATAATGATTGTGATCTTTGTCCCCTGAAAGATGAGCTTTTTTAAAAGTGTGTTTTCTTTTTATTGTAAATGTTTACTCAAACATTCATTTAAAACTATGGTAAAGTATATGCCTGTGCAAAATAAAACATGCAGTACATTTCTATAACACATGCATGTTTCCACTTTAAAATTGCTGCAAGTACAGAAAGCTGCTTGTTGATCCTGCCTAAAATCCAGCAGGACCCTTGACTCCCTGTTATGGGTTGACCAATAAAACTGCTTATCCTCTGCTGTACTAAAATGCCAAGCAGTAATGTCAGGCCTGGGCCTTCTTGCCTACAGAACACCCCTTCCTTATTTCAAAAACATAAGGGGGTAGTGTTCTGTTGTCTGGCGGGGGGTGGGGGGGGACATTTAAGATGGGCTGACATTGCTTGGGATTTCAGTACAGCGGTGGCATCATTCTCAACGCACAATGCAAGGAAGTTGGAAGCTCGTTAGATTTCTGGCAGGACCATTGGGAGTATTTTTGAACAGACAAAACAAGGGAAATATGCCGGTATTGCAGTGACATACTAAAAATGTTTTTTTTTATTTTGCCCAGACACTTTCACTGAAATGCTTATTAATAATGGAGGAAATGTTTGCCAGGCTCCCATGTGTCTAAAGGTCAGGGTCATATGATCTCTGAAGGGGGGGGGTCTGCCAGGCTGTCCACTCCTTCAATAGAAATCACATGACTGTTTACCTAGGCTTACAGAGGGATCACTACGCTAAGACTACCCAGAAGGGTGACAACGCTGCTGCAAATTGCTGCTGTGCAATTTCACTGGACAAACAGCGGCTTTCCTGGCACAACTAACAGGTAATAAAACTGTTACAGGGGTCAGGTTTACACCTTTTGATAATGATGCATTACCATGCGCACATTGTGTGCTGTGTTAAGTTATACTTTTCATTTTCAACAGGCCGCCTGCATACCCCAGTGTACTAGGGCTGCAGCTAACAATTATTTTCATAATCGATTAGTTAGCTGATTATTGACTTCGATTAACCGGATAAAAAAATAATAATGGTCATTTATTTAAAATAAAATACACAAATGCAGTGTTTTTTACTGCAGGGCATTGCAGTACTGCGCGTTCCAGTGGATCACACTGCGGACGGGAGGTGCAATTTTTTTTCTTCATAATTGTATGTATTTTATATTAGACATTTTAATTTAGTTTCATGGATTTTAAATAATGTGAATTGTAAAACTATAAGCCAATATAATAAAATAACCAACCTTTTCTTTAAAATAACACACCAAACATTTTTTTTTCTATTTTTAATTTTAGTTTTTATTTAACTTGAATTTTTTCTAAACGTTAAAAAAAACTTTATTGCTGGGAGCAATAGCTAGCCTGCTATTGGATATTTCAAATTGCAATAGTCAATAGCATGCTAGCTATTGCACCCGCCCACTGCCTGCTGTCAGTCAACAGAGGAGGGACCTGAAGAAGAAAGTTCTCCCATCAGGTCCTCCTCTGCTGATTGATAGCAGGCAGTGGGCGGGTGCAATAGCCAGCCTGGTATTGGCTATTGCATTTTAAAATATCCAATAGCAGGCTGGGTATGGCTTCCAGCCTCTGGATGCAGAGGAGGAACGGGAGGTGGCCGAGGAGGAACGGGCCAGGGCGGCAGCAGGGGTCAGAGAAGGAAAGGGGCAGCAGCGGGCGAATGCAGTCACAACGGTGTCTCCTCCCCGCTGTTGCCGGCAGCAGTGGTCTGTGTCCCCTCTGCCGATATTGGCGGGAAGAGCAGCGGGGACTGAAAGGAACACAGACCGCTGCAGCCAGCACCATTTGATGAGAACAGAGAAGCAGAGCGGTGGTTTGTAATCGATGATGAGAATCGTTACCAACGATTCTCATTATCGATTATAATAGATCAGTTGTTGCAGCCCTAAGTGTAACCATTGCAAAACTGCAACCATTCCATTTTTGGGAATATGATGTAGGGTGATGTGTGGTTCTGTGCATTGAGGCTTGCTGCAGCAGTGTGTTGTCTTAGTATACTGGGGTTCCATTCAGAATGAATGACGCCACAACGCACAATATTGCATCGTACTGACTGATCTCTGCGATCAAGCCTGCATTGGGTGTTAAAGAGGGGCGGTCACGGGTGGGGCCACAGTTAGACCTGTTTGGATGCAGTTTCTCAAAGTCATTGGTGTGCAACTTCCTGTTTTCTTGCTGAAGTCGTTGAGCGTGGCTGGCCACTACCTGGATTTCTATTGGCAGATAAGGGCTCAGGGGGGACGTTCCTCTATTCTACTACCATGTGCGTTACTGCAGCGCATTAGTGTAATCCCAGTCATCATGCTAATGATAGACTGCATCGTACAGTATATGTCGTTTGTGGTTTTACCCTATCTATTAACCGCTACCATCACCCTGGGAAGATAATCGGCTCCAGATATAAATGAGTATGTTGTAAGAAAGGGAATGGATAATCCCATCATTGTATTGCAGTTAATAAATTGCCTTTTGAAGTTTATTGGCGTGCTGTCATTGTAATGAATAGTGGAGCATTATTAATGCATGCCGACATTCAGTACATGGTTAGTTTTGTGTAATGGATTATTGATGTCATAGTAAGATGTATAATTGGTGTGATTTACTTGTGATATGTAAACATGTGATGCTGAAGTCTCATTCTCACTGTATCTATCTGACCTTTGCTCTGCTTCATCCCCCCCACTTCTTTCCCACCACCCTGCCAGTGACCTCCGCTTGTCTGCGTCTTTTTCATCTCTGCAGACTGCAGCATTTCCGTTTCATATCAAACATATCCTGCTCTGTGTCTATTCCCAGCTGCCACTCACATATATAGAAGCCTTCCATGTATTGCTCACCTACGCCAGAACAGCTGACATAGACCAGACCTAATCAGCTTACTGCTCATTGGCCAATCAGATTATGTGCTGCCGGTCAGTGCGCTGGACTTTGATCACAGCGTGGTGATCTACGCTCTCCATTCATGGAAAAACAACCACTTTCAGTGATGCGTTCATGTGCCAATTACTCATGGTATTGTCTCATGGTAAAGTAATTACTCATGGTAAAGTCCAGCGCACTGACTGGAAGACCGCAGCACATTATAGTTTCATCACATAATTAAACTGGATTATAAAATATTTCAACTAATATTAATTTAACAAGCTAGAAATATCCATTATATGGGAAGCATAGAATGTGGCATTCCAAGGACCGGGAGTTATTGTGATACATCATAAGGCCTCATTCACACTGCCGCGCTTATAGTACCATATGCAGCATATGCAAATAATGGCTCCATACACATAACTGTGTATAGAGCCGTATATTTGCATAGCGTAAAATTGCGCAAAAACAGAATGGAACCTAGATGCGTCCGGGCAGCGTATTTCTGCGTATTTACGCGCGTACAGTTCATTAACATTTCTATTACGAATGATGCATTGTGGGGATTGCACATAGTGCGTGCATATACACACATGCTCGTATGTACGCGTGTGTATATACGCAATATACAATTTTGCTCTTGCGTTGTGTGTGAATGAGGCCTTAAAGATCAGGGAGCTTTTCAGGGACAGGGCCAATGACTAATCCCCCAAAACCTGGAGCAATTTCTGGTTATCCAATAGATGGAAATTACTCTTTAAAATAAACGTGTGATGAGTGAAATGCAGGGGCTTCCATGGCTGGAAATGCCAGTTGCCTGGCTAATATACAAAGTCTTTCCAAGTCTCTGTCTGAAAACACATATGCAGATCTAGTATGTGGGAGAGAAGTCAGACGTTCTTTTCCATGTACTTGGTAAAGGTCCTGCATCAAAGTTAGGGACAAATAGCATTTAAGAAGAAAAAAAAGTGGTTGACAATGGCAACCTCCATGTTTCTCACCTGACAGGTTTTCTTAAAAGTTGGACTTTTAAATAAAATATTGCAAAAAAAGGTTTGTTTTTTTAAAGAGACACGGGTGCATACAGAATCTGGAACACTTGGCTTCTATCTTTCATTTTCAAAGCTTAAAGAAGAACTCCAGAAATCCAGAAAGTGGGGCTACACCTGCACTGCAAGAGTTAAGTGCTTGTTTTGGATTAGGGTCTGGATAAAAGAAGATATACTCACCTGATCCTCGATCCAACCCAGCTGCTATACCGCTCTCTGCACCTTCTTCTCCCCAGGGCTCCAGCAGCCTGACCGCTGATGTCATCACGTCTAATGCAGATCCATTCACCTGCATTGGACGGGAGGACAACGGGGGACATGTCACAGCCAGAGCGGAGTGGGAGAGAGGTGAGCACTGACTGCCACAGGACTAAGGACCAGGTAAGCAAATCTTCCGTGTTGCGGCCCTTATCAGAAAATGAGCAGTTAATCCATGCAGTGGGGTATCCCCACTTTCTACATTTCTGGAGTTCTTCTTAAAACTTTGAAAATGAAAGAAGCCATGGGCAACTGCATCAGATTCTGTGTGCTCCAACTTTGATAAATTCATCTCTGTCTCTTCTACAATAAAGGATTCCTACCTGCCTGTTCACATTGTTCTGAGCTGCACATGCACGAACGTTATATCATTCGAGCATGGCCAATCAAAATGGCCAAAGATCCCAAGCCCGGAAGAAAGTCGGGCGAAAATGTGACATCCACAAATTCCCTCAGTGATGCCAACATCAGAGAAGGGTAGGTGAGTATAGTTCCACTTTACGTTTCAAGTTTCACACTTTATTCACACTTTATTCATACTTTAACATGCACAGTGTCTGTCTATGCCATGAAACGTACCTTTCCATATATAAAGTGTCCCTGTCAGTGAAACAACAACCTTATTTGAGTGAAATCATTCAGGGCTTATGTAAGAAAAATGTGCCAACAAGAACATTTCTTTTTGCAACCGTTTAGATTCCTTTGCATTGGAATTAATTTGTAGAGATTTTCCTTTACTTCTTGTTGCATCTCAAGAACAGGAAGTGAAAGTAACGCTTCCCAAGTGGACACACAAAAGAAAAATAACCTGAATAGGCTTTAACCCTTTCATACTCTACCCAAAACTAAAACAAAAAGGTTACAGCTATGCATTAATTTCTTTGCAAATAAGTACTTTGTCCATAGTAGGTGAAGTATCTGGTTGTCTCTATCGGAGGCATAATAGGCAGGTTATACTTGCCTTCCATGTGCTCCCTTACCACCTTGGCTGCCTGCTAGAGCCCAAGAAATATTTAGTACTTCTGGGCATTGGGAAATACATGGTACTTCCTCCACCACCCACCATTAGTGACTGAGTGGCAGGTAATAGATCTAGCCAGCAGCAAACCTGTTACTTTGCCAGGTATATGTAAAGTACAGGTCCTCTTTAACGTAAATGTATATCTTTAAATATAATTTTGCTCTGCTGTTGAACTGCCGGAGTGTGTGACTATTAAATTAAATCTGTCACTTTGTTCATGCAGGGCAAAGTGACAGGTTCTCTTGAGATATCCATGGATACACCCATGGATACCGTCATTGCACTCCTTTACCACTCCGTCCATCAGAGACCTCAAAAAATACAGGATACTTCCTGGTATGGAAGAGCATATGACCACCTTCCCTTTACTCCCCGAGAGGCCAATCACCATGCCAGAACATTGTCATGTAAGCAGAAGGAGAAGGCCATCAGATTTGGCATTCCGACAGATGAATGGAGTGGCCGGATAGTGTGGGGAAGGTATAACTGGGGGGAGAGGGACTATCCAGTGAACCTGATGCTTTGCCCATTTAGCATTCTCTTTATTCTCTATGGAGATGGACTGAGATAACCCAGTGTACCCCATGATGCTTTGCAGGCTGTAATTAGGAGATTACCCTGTGTAAATAAGAGACTATTAAGGGGCTTAATGGGTATGTTTAGCATGATCAAAATTGCTTTCAGGGCAAACTTTTCCAGCTACAGGCCTAAATTAAGAATGAAGCTTTAAATTACATTGTGTGTGTTCTGGAGATGTGTGTGCTATACATAAATTACATTTTGCACCCAAAATGTCCCCCTTGTTATGCCTTAAATCCAGCAATTTTCAAGCGGGTCTTGTGACATCCCAGCATTAACTTTCCTTTTGTGTTAGCAAGCCAGAGCCAACCTGATGACCAAACCTTCAGGGGGCGTGTTCGTGACAGCCTGGCCTCACAGGAAGTAGCCAGGGTCGTTCAACCAGGAAGATAAGCAACACTGCACTTTGGAGAGCTGAGTCTGTTGGGGACAGCGCTGGATAGAAGATGTATATTGCTGCAAAAGCTGCCTTTTTATATTTATATTGTGCTGATCTAAAGATCATCCATTGATTTTGAATAGCTGGAGTCTACTTTAACAGAACACTATGAAAATAAATGTAATATATTGGGGATAATTTCCGAGACACAGCTGATTTCCTATATATAACCGTTGTAAATGCTACTGTCGCCTCCTGGTTTTCCCTAGCAGGTGAGGTTGAACGTCTTCAGAAATTCAGTGCATTCCATCGCTATGCTGTAACATAATTACTGTGCAGTTTAGCATTAGTGGTAATGTCTCGTGAGAAGAAGTATCATACATGTACAGGCAGGCAATCTGACAGAAGGGCTAGTCTGTCTAAGGGTACCTGGGCTTAAAGAGCACACACATCCTGCCAACCCACCTTTACATAATCTCCACTTGAGCCTCCCAACAGGACGGAGCTAGCGGTGGTGCCTATATGTAATCTTTAGAACCATGCCACTCCAGCAGCTTTCTCTCTGCTGATTTGTAGCTGGAGTTTGCCATGCTTCACTGGGGTGACATGATCATCAGCAGCTGCATTGGGTCACCTGAGTAAGTTAACTAATGTAGATGAAGATTCTACAGCTCCAAATTGCTATAAAAAGTCAGTTGTTCAACAAATGAGCTACTAATCGCTGGAATTGCTGCATCCCAGACCTTTTATTTATAGCAGTACAATTTTTCCTGGTAACAAAACTCTAAAGCAGGCTATACACAGCAAATGTGATTGTACAGTCCCTGACAATTACCTTTTTAATTTGGCCATACATGGATCTAAAGGTGCCCATAGACTGTATGATTCTCGTACGATTGATCGTACGAGAATCGTACAGTGTATGGAATGCGTGCGACCGTTTCTACTGTACGGTCGCACGTCTTCCGTTGAACAAACTGGCTTGAAAACACTACGATTCTCAGCGGGTTAGTGGCCTGCTTGTTCGACAACTGCCGAACGGGCCGGTGTGCGCACACGCACACTGCCCGTTTTGCAGTTTATCAGAAGCCCGCCCCTCAGTGCGGGGCGGGCTTTCGATGATCGCAAGTACGATCTGCCTGTCCAAGATGGGCAGATCGTACGACCTTTTAACCCCTTCATGACTGAGCTTGTTTTTGGTTTCTGTTCGTAAATGACTGACACACTTTTGACATTTTTGCTGTGTGATTCTTCCACGTCAGTAATATACTTTCTTACAAAGTGCACCCACACATATTATATATTGTTTTTTAGAGGACAGATAGGGCTATATATTTATATCACATATGTGTGTCTAACGCCTCACTTAGGACAAATACAAATTAAAAAAAGAGGAAAAAACGTAAAAAAAAACTTTTTTTCCCAGTTTTGATTTGTAGTATTTTTTTTTTAACAAAACCAGCACAGCTAAAAAAAAATGCAATACATACATTCATTTATTTGTCCCTTATTTTTAATTTTTTTACACTTTTCACTATTTTTTTTAATTTATTTACACTTTTCACTTTTTTTATACTGACAAATTTTATTTATTTAATTATATCAGGCAGTCATTGTGAATTAATCTCACTATTACTGCTTGATAAATTAATACATTTTTTTTATTATCAGGCTGCTTCAAACTTCAGAACAGCCGATAATAAGTTAGTGACACTGATCCTGCAGCAGTTCAGGATTCAGCTGTCAGTGAATGTTTCAGAAAACTTAAACATTCTACTTTCAAGAATAGATACATTATGTGTCTAATACATACCATTTTGTATCTATTCTTGAAAGTCAAAAGATAAAAAAAAAAAAAGCCAGTATAGCTTGAGAGAGATATCTCTCGATCTATACGAGCTGTCAGAATGCCGGCAAAAGCCGACATGTGTGTCTGCTTTGCTGTGACTCTCAGACACCCGATATTAAGGTATCGGGTGTCTGAAAAAGGTTAACCCTTTCAGTAATGGATCTCTAGCTAGTTAGACATCTATTACTGAAAGGTAACCGCTGATTCTCAGCGGTTAGCAGCCTTCTAGTGCAGCAAATAACTCGTCACGTACAGTGTACGTGACCAGTCATTTGGTCCCTTTGTGGCTGGACGTACAGTGTACGTCTCCCGTCACGAAGGGGTTAATAAGCTTACGACCATGGTTGTAAGGTGTATGGGCACCTTAAGTCTGCACCACCTAGCATGGAAAATGTTGATTTAAAAAAAAAAAGGAGGCGGGTGGAAAATTGTTGGCCAAACAGTGACTGTTGGATATTCTGACAGCCATGGGCGCTGGCTGTCAAAATACAACAGTCTCCTTTGACTCCTGGCGTTACCATCCACTCCATCACTTTTGATCTCATTGCCAAAACCCCTCCACTCTAAAAATGATCTACTTCCATTAGAAGCCCTCTTCTCGCATGATAGACACCCAGGACATGGTGTCTCTGGTCTTTACCAATTGCTGCTACAATCTAGTACTACTTTACTTCTGAGCTACATTCCACACTGGGAAAGGGACTTTTCTACCACGTTAACTGAGGAACAACGTACTAAAATCCTCCAACATTGCTTCGTGCCCTCTATTAGTCTGCAAGTGGTAAAATCCTCCTAAAAATTCGTGGCTCAATGGTATTGCATTCCCGCACCATTAAAGGAGAACTATGAGGTAAGTGATTTTCAGTCATCCTCATAGTTCGAGCCGAAATGTGACAATGAAACTCACACGTCGGCTCGATAGATCGGGAAGTGAGCAAACACATACTATCGCTCACTCACTTCTTGATCATGTCCTTGCAAAGAGCCGTGACTGTCATTCATGGCTCCCTGCAGGGATTCTCCCCCTCCCCTCTCCGATCCTCCAGTGCTGACTGGAGGAACGGAAGGGGGCGGATACAGCTGGCTCTGCCTCTAGATAGGCAGAGCCTGCTGTCACTCACGCATCTGGGTGGATCTCGACAGTAATGTCGGGATCCGTCCCGTCTGCGGCGGTCTCAGTATACAGCGGGCTGTAGCTCGCAATATACTGAGCTTTGGGTCACGGGAGGACGCTAATATATGTCCTCCCGTAACCCTAAAAAGAACTATGAGGAAAAACACTTACCCCATAGTTCTCTTTTAAGCTCAATATTTACTAACCTTCATTATGTTGAGTCCCCTGTCCGCGTTATCCAGGAGGGCAGAGTCCCCTGTCCGCGTTATCCAGGAGGGCAGAGTCCCCTGTCCGCGCTTCCTGGTAGGGTAGGACTGGTTTGCTGGATTAGAGATTTGATGGTCCTGATGACTGATGCATTTTTTTGTTTTGTCCACCTTGAAAACCAATAAACATTATTGAAGGTGAAAAAAACGTATGGTGGGAGCCAAGAGAGCATTGGACAGCAATAAACCTGTTGCATTCTTCCATCACAGCTTAGTCATAGGGCGGATAAAGTGTACAGATTAATCTATTGAAGAATCCATTCATTTAGAGCCAGGAGCCAGGCATGAAAGCAGCTCCATAGATATATAGAAAGGAGACTGCAGCCAACACGTGTACCCCCCATCCCTAAAGTATAAAGCTCACCTCTGTTCTTCCAGAGAAAAGAGGAAGCGGGATCGGCTGGTTATTAAATATAAAACAGCAGGGAGGGGGTGGAAAATTGGTGAGTGGCCCTGGAGGTAACACTGTCCTTCTTTGGATTGGGACTTTTCTATAGAGCTTTTATTGTTTGGCGACACTCCTGGAAAGATAATGCTGTAGTATGGCTTGTGACCACATGAGCCGACCCTAGAGCCTTTAATCCCTCTTAAATTCAACAATACCAGACTGCGTGTGTGCAGAGTACAAAAGTGATAGAAACTATAAATCCCCGAGTTAGCCTTTGTTCCTGTACACAGCAATTTAGAACATGTCAAACTTTCTTAAGTGGTCAGTCTGCTTAAAATTGATGTCATGGTTATGTGTTGGTGTTAGCTGGTTGGATCCCAGCACCCAGGTTTGCCCACCTGCTGGATTTAAATGCAGCGGCTCAGCAGCAGGATAACCCAGGTAACTGGTTTACAATATCATAAGGTGTGATGTCATTAAATAAATGGATTTTCCACTTTCAGAGAAAAAGCAGAAAACCATTTTTCTCTTACAGATTACTTTGCTAGCGCCCCCCCCGCCCACCCCAACTTGGGTCCCCAGTGTTGTATCTGAATACTGTACTGTAGACACCAACATGACAGCTGTAAAGGTGACTAGAACAGTGGAACCCCCTTTAATATTCTAATAAACTTTTATTGTAGGTGATATGTTATGATTCTTACATGGTGCATGTTTATTGCAACTGCTTCTTGTTACATTTCGAGGGAACCTTAGGCCCCGTTCACATTGAGCGATTTATCCCGCGATATCGCGGCAATTTACCGCGCGATATCGCTCTCCAATGCTTCTCAATGGGGCAAAGGGTCCTGCTGTCGTGTGTCGCTACAGCAGGACCCTTTTTGGAGCGGATTTAGCCGCGATTCAAGCTTGCTCAATGCAAGCATTTGCGCGATATCACGCGATTTGCGAATTGCGCATTGTGAATGGGGCCTCATAGTATACAAAGGTGGGAACTGCCATTGCTGACTCTGTTTTAGGGCCCATTCACACCACATCCAGATCATCTCCAGACCAGACTAGATTGTTTCCGGACCCAAAATGCATCCTAATGTATCCCTATACCATTTCTGTCCACTGTTCACACCAGCACAGTCCGTTCAAGACCAAACCAGACCAGAAAAATACTGCATGTCTCATTTTGTCTGGTCTGGAATGCACTGGAACTGCGGGCAGGTTCACAACATTTTCCGGGCCAGATCTGGTCCGGAAAATGGTGTGAACCTGCCCTGAAGGTGTACGCTTGGGGCTGGCTTCTTCGTTCTTGTTTCTACTATTTAGGAAGTCACTGACCAGGGGCAAGTATACAGCAAGTGCAGACGTGGCTCCCAACCTGCATACTTGTTCCAGGTTCGTGGCTCATTAAGGCCCATTCACACTATAATACACTGCAATAATGCATGCACCACAGTGTGCTTTATTGTGCATTCAGCCATTCTGCTTTACTGCAGCCCATTCATTTTGAATAGGCCCCAATGGAGGAAAATAATTTCTGCAATTTTTTTCCCAACACAGGTCACCACAATCTACACTGCATTGTAGTCTGCTGGGGTGTCATTTAACGTGAATGGCAATATACATACACATCACCTTGCAGCTCGCTACAGTGAAGTGCATGGTACTGCATGCATTACTGCAGCACACTAGGTGTGAAGAGAGAAACACAGAAGCTGCTATTGCTAAACCTCTTAGAAACATGCTAGCTGTCTGGCTGATTTTCTGACAACACATTAAACCACTGATCTTGAACAAACATGTAGCAAAAGAAGTCAGGGCTCCTGTTTCAGTTCAGTGACTCTGAAGTAACTGAAAACGTAAGATCAGCACAAGAGCCAGGCAACCAGCATTTTCAAAAGACCAAAATCACCTCTTTCCTATGTTATGGAGAAGAGGAGAGAGGAAGGTGTTCTGTAGTCCTGTCCTAGGGTGACAGTGGTGAACCCTCATAACTACAATATAGTGAATGAAAGTTTTCACCTTAAGACCGAAAGTGTTTTACCAGCAGGATCTCCAGATGAAAACATGGAAAATGAATCCTTAAAGAAGTAAACCAATGCAGCCACGGTAAGCTGCAATAGAATAAATTTTGTCCTTTGGGTTTAGATACACTTTAATGAAGCATGAGATGACAGCCAAGCGTTCGCCTTAATCATCCTTGATTTCATAGCCTACATCCTGGTATCACCTTTCACACATAACTAGTTTCACCTGCAGTAGAACTATGGCCTCAACCTAAAAAAAAAAGGGCTGCAGCACTTAATTATGCATTTGCATTTTACAGTTTTATCACCGTCCCCCTGCAAAGTTTCACAAATACCTGTTGATCCTGCCAGTAAAGCTTCCTGTGGTGGGGTGGCAACGAAGCTGCACGGTTTCTGAGTTCAGAGCAGAGTTGTCACTTTCTTCAAGGCTGGGCCTGTTTACACTACAGTGTGATGAGAGTATGTGGCAGGGGCGTGGCTATCAGCATTGTCACTGCTAAATTACAAACCTTTAGCTTGTCAATTAGCATCTGGCCACACCTACTGCTTTCTGGAGCTCTCCCTCTGTTGATGAAACCCTCCCACTGTGAGCTGCAGTGTCTGGGAGTGGTAGCATGCGAGACAAAAATGAAAGAGCACTTTGTGAAAGTAAAATAACCTTTTTGTTTACTTTAAGACTTTTGCATCACATACCGGTAATAGCTGTGTTTGGGACTTGCATAGACTGTCACATAGAAGCCTTTAGTTGTACTTTAATGAAAGGCCTTTAAAGGTCATTAGTGCTTGTTTCAAGTCTACTATTGAAACGTTTGGCTGTTTCTGTTGAGTATCTCAGGAAAGCCGATCTCTGGATAGAACAATGAAGGAATGTTGTGTTTTGGTGTTTTGTCTTTGGACCTGGGAGTGTCATGTGTGAAGTTGGAAAGGGCATCCTAAAGGTCTGGGGTAAACCAAACCTGTGAGCAGTATAAGCAGGCATTTCAGCAAAACCGTGTCAGTGCCAAAGACTGACGAAAGAAGCACATTCACGTTTCCGCTAAGATTTTGGACAGGGTCCACTTTTAATCTCCCTAAGTTGTACTATATTTCTGCCTACACTTTGCTGCTTGCATCAGAATATTTTCTACAAGGTCAGCATTATCTCCTATCATATTATGCTTCATTTTACTATTTACTTTGTGAGTTGGTAAAGGTGCCACCTCTGTACATGAAAAATCCCCCTTTTCACTGACATCATAGTAGATTACCTTGACAGTTAAATGCGGGCCATAGACAGGTAGATATCTAAGTAAATAAATGTTCTGACTGTGTATTAACCTGGGATCTGTGACCATCTTTCCTAATTGGCTAATTGTTTCATTTTTTCCATTGTAAAATAAATTGATTGTTGGTTAAAAAGAGTTTCTCTGGCACATTTAAAAATCAGATCGCTTTCTTTGTAAAAGATGACTTTCGATAGTGAGTAGTGCTTATTACCACACCTGTACACGGTCCAACGTTTGCAAGTAGTGCTTGAATGAGCCTATGGCCAGCCTCATTGCTCATTCATACTAACACATTAAAACTATGCGTGGTAAAATAAGCTTTTTACTGCATGTTACCCCCTAGACATAGCACTGTGTGGTCAATGAATATTTGCATTGTGCTGGATATGCCAATTTTTTCTTGCGTTTCGGTGCATTGGCAGTCCACTTAGAACGGAGTACGCGGTCCAGTTCTGGTCACCAGTACTAAGAAAAGATGTCCTTGAGTTGGAAAAAGTCCAGCGGAGGGCAACCAAACTAATTAGGGGTATGGAGGACCAGAGCTACGAGACAAGGCTACTAAATTTAAACATGTTCACATTGGAGGTGAGGAGATTAAGGGGGGATATGATCTCCATGTACAAAATGTTCAATGGTGGTAGCAACATTAGCGATAAACTGTTTAAAATTAACTCCGTTACAAAAACTAGAGGCCACCACCTAAAATTGGTGGAAAAAAAATTCCAGCACAAGGGGCGAAGGGGGTTCTTCACAGTAAGATCAGTTAGGGTCTGGAACTCACTGCCACAGACAGTGATTTCAGCAAAGAATGTGGAATTGTTCAAGAAACTTTTGGACGATTTCTTAAGGGACCGTAATATACAGGGGTACAGGTACTCCTAGAATGAGATCCTAATAGGTTGGACTTGATGGACTAATGTCTTTATTCAACCTCAAATACTATGTAACTATGTAACGGTGAGGGCAGTACACTAGTACTGTGGGCAACAGTTTTGTCAACATTGTGGTGTTTTAGCACCCATTCAAAATGAATGAATGCAGTTTAATTTAACGCACAATACAACGCCTGTTTGCCCCAAAGCAACGCAAAGAAGTGAATGGGCCCTACAGATGTCGTGCCAATATCATGGTCCCCTATTTACATTACAGATTTCCACCATTTACATGTACTGTGAAGTGGTTTTTATTGACACGTAGCATTGTCAGCCTATTATAAAATGTTCATTTTTGTAGTTGATTGCTCAACTTGGGGGACAGGCTTTCTTTGAGTATGAATCATGTGTTTTTCTAGCTTTATGATTAGTTCACTAATGGCCAGGAGCTGTACACAGTAGCTAGGGCTTCACAAATCTGATGTGTGCACTACCACAAATGTGTCATATGAATGTAATTATCACATGTCTATGTCTCCCAAGACGCTTTTGAAACACGTTTGTGCGTAGTCAGAAGAGGTCTCTGTTTTTTTATATGCTCCATGTGTTCATTCTACAAGAGTATTTAAAACTGAACTAAAGGCTCCATGTGATCAATCTGCAGGATTACGTCAAGCTGATCTATATGCTCCATGTGGTCAATCTGCAGGACTACGAAAAGCTGAACTAAATGTTTCATGTGGTCATTCTGCAGGATTACTTAAAGCTGAACTATATGTTCCATGTGCACATTCTGCAAGAGTACTTAAAGGAGAACTATGGGGTTAGGGCTTTTCCCCATAGTTCTCCTAAGGGTTACGGGAGGACACAAACTAGCGTCCTCCCGTCACCCAAAGCTCAGTACACTGAGACGCTGCAGCTGAAACAGATTCCGACAATTATGTCTGGATCCACCCAGCTGCGTGAGTGACAGCTGGCTCTGGCTATCTAGAGGCAGAGCCAGCTGTACCTGCCCCCTCCCCCTGTCCGTTCCGCCAGTCAGCGCTGGAGGATCGGGGAGGGGGAATCCAGTCCCTCCCCTGTCACGGCTCTCTGCCGTGACGGGATCGAGAAGTGAGCGAGCGCCGGTATGTGTTCGCTCACTTCCCGATCTACTGAGCCGGCCTGTGACAGTTTCATTGTCACAGGTCGGCTAGAACTATGAGGATAAGTGAAAATCACTCACCTCATAGTTCTCCTTTTTTAAAGGTGAACTCCAGGCAAAGGTTGAAAAAAACAACAATTTTATATATACACCGTATATGATGTGAGCTGTTATGTTTTTCTGCTGCTACATTCTGTATTTTCTCTTCTGCCGTTTAAATAATAGTCATGACACCTCCTTATCCCCAGCTTTTGATTGGACAGTGAAGGAACTGCAGTAGACTGCAAAGGTCATTCATCTGGTCTGTCCTTCTTTGTCATCATATGCTCCTAATTCTGGCCCTCCCCATTTGGTACTGCTGTACAGGGATTGCCAGAGGCTGAAACCAAGACAAACTCAGGAGGCCATTCCCTAGCTGCATGAATTTTCTAATAAACACATAACTGCATTACTTGGTGGTTTCTTTATGTTTTCCCTGGAGTTCAGCTTTAAATGATGACTCCAAACAGCTAAGTACACAATGAAAGCATATTGATAAGAATGATCCACCAACCCATGCTGTGCAGTTCAAGGAGTTGTAGGAATGTGAGAGAGGGAAATATGTTACTTTGGGGAAAGACACTGGACATACTTTTATAACAAGTACTGAAAGGTTTATATGTCAATAT
Source organism: Nanorana parkeri (assembly GCF_000935625.1). Taxonomy (NCBI): domain Eukaryota; kingdom Metazoa; phylum Chordata; class Amphibia; order Anura; family Dicroglossidae; genus Nanorana; species Nanorana parkeri. The sequence continues at coordinate 672,708 of NW_017307080.1, forward strand.
AGGTAAAGATATTTGTGAATTATATGTCCAGTCATTTAAAAGTCACATATGGTGTGCGACATCCTGTGACAATATTGATCTTGGGTTGAGATTACACCACAGAAGGTCAATCTGACCTCCATATGAATGGCTAGTCTCTGTCGATTGTAATTGCATAAGTACTTTATGGGGAATGTTCCTCTGGTCTTTTCAGGAAGAACCATTTTTTTTTTAGTTACAAATGTCCAACCTGCCCTCCATGATGTTTCTCTTGTGACTCCTCCAAAGGACTGAAATGACACACTCACCATTAACACCCAAGAAGAGGGAGAGATCAGACATGTCACATGCAAATTGTCCAATTAGTTGGAAGATCTCTGAGAGCGACAGCGAGCACCTCTAAAGCCCTTTATATTAACCCCAATGTTAACCTTAAATGGCCCATTCCTCAGCTCTGTGTTTTCATAGTTTAGGGGAGGGGTCAAGATGTTTATATAGAACTCCAATCCTTATCTTGTTAAAATTGCAGTTATCAAGCATTAGTCATCTGATATTCATTAATTGTTCCCAACCGTTGGACCATATGATATGTGCAGATAGATCTGATATGGACATTTAGTATCTGTGTTTTTGGTCATAAATTGTGAAGATCCTCCTCAGGTATCCATAGATTTTAGATGGCCATCTCCCACCATTGCCAAAACCATGAGATTGCAGCAATGCATGTGACTGTTTCAAATACTTGCATAATCTTGACCCTTGGCGAATGCCTTTTTCTGATTGACCTTGAAGTGAGAGACCTATCCAGCGAGGTTTGATTTTGGG